>NW_027495699.1:0-243488 GCF_021521415.1 Bidens hawaiensis | reverse complement strand
ATGTCATTCGTTAAAGAAACAGTCTAATTCGTTAAAAAAATTGTAACGAATCAACTGTTTCGCTATCAAGTAAATAAGTAACGAATAAGACATAGCGAATTACTATTAATTAGGTAACGAACTAACACCAAGTTCGTTATAAATAACGAATACATATCTGATTCTCTAAAGGAAATTGATTCGCTATTCAAAGTCGTTAAAATTACTTAACGAATTGGACATGAAAGAGTCCTAATTCGCTAAGTATCACGAATGGCTAGAACTGGCTTAATCTTTAACTTCACTGGTCAAGGCCAAAATTGACAAGAACACTGAGATTCAACATTGCAAATCAGAAACAATTACTCCATAATTATCAATGAGTAGCCGAACAAACAACGGCAAAGGTCTCGGAAACCCACAGCGACCCTAATGGTATCGATTTGAACATCAAAAACATGAAATAGGTTTTTAAGTTAGGGTATACACCGGAATATAAAACCCCGATAATGACCATTCATAATCCACCCATCAATCAGTAATCGAAATATAATCAAAGGGTACCATGGAATTCAGAAACTCATTCCAATGATAATGGTACAAGATTTATGGTCCATTACAGCGTATAAGTTAAGCTTCAATGAAACCTCAAAACCTAATAACAAAACCTTATAATTAACCCATCAAATCCATATAAGATTTGATGAAAATGATCACGTTGTGATCAGTATTACCTTAAAAACACGAATAAATGATCAAAACACAGAAAAATGAAGATTAAGAATTCTGAAAAAATTTGAGTAGAGTAACTTTATGTACCAGGAAGATGAATAGTGAACAAAATGACGAACCACCCTCACATTTTCCTATATAGTCTGACGTAACACACATTCCAATATAATGTATCAGATGATTTGTTTGAAATTTGAATTAATGAATCAGATGATTCGTTAAATTTTGGTTTAACGAATTGGATGATTCGTTAATGCTAAACTAACACGTGTCTTGACGAATCGGATTTTAATTATTGTCTAATTCGTTAACATATGTATAACGAATTGAAGTCATTCGTTACAGAGTGCGGAAGCGAATTAGGATAACGAACTAGAATGGAGTTTGTTAGAATGACCTAATTCGTTAGTCATAAATTAACTAATCACACATAAGTTATATTTAATTAAAAATTTAAATAATTAAATAAATTAATGAATTAAATTAATTAACAAAATAAATAATTAAGGATTACCGAGATCTCATGCCTCGATAATCAAATAACTTAACACCGTTTCACATTTTGAAACATAACTTAATAAATTAAATAATATGTAAAACAAAGATGAAAAATAATTTAGGTATTTTTTAATATTTAAAGAATGTATATACAAGAAAAATATCCAAGACATGAAATAGAAAATCTTTTTGTGTTTTGTATGATTTTCAAAAGCAGTACATATTTTTGTATTTTTACTGAGTTTGAGCAGAGAATCATATTGACCAAAATGCCCTTCCATCACAGTTTTATATTTCAGCGATATTGTGACTGGCGTTAAGTCGGTCTTTGATATTGTTGTCCACTTAAATATTATAACAAACTTTCAAAAATTTTCGTGATATGATTTAAGAGCACAAAATATCAGAAACTATTAGCCTCTAATATCGATTCAAGCTTAATTTGATTTTTGCCAAATCACCCCAACTTGACTTAAACCATTATAGAGTTGATCAAAATTTTGAGAATTTTACAACTTTTGAGCAATGCATTAAGTTTCCTTTACTGTGAGTGAGTATGCACGAGTCCATCTGTCGGCTTACATACATTGTATCCCCTGGGGTCCGTTTATTATTGGTATCGAGACGCGCATAAGGGAGAAACAATTGTATGACTAGCAGCGGATTTTGATCAAGTCAGTAATTTAGATTGTACGAAGTACAACAGTGATCACGTTTAATGACTTAGGGTTTGCTCTAAAAGTGAGTAAAATATTCATGCTTATGAATTCCCAGATGAATAAGCCGCATAAAGACTCAAAGTGTCCAGAATCCTAACGCTCGTTATTTGCTTTATTATATTTTTGGGTGATCAACAACTATAAGGCTTGAGTATGACTGGTTATTACATTTCTGCCATCCTACCGAGATTTTTGCTAGAGACTAACACCTCTTTCAATTTGGCTTTTCTTTATGTTTATATCACTTACTTTACTCTAACAACTTGTTTAAGGCCTATCAATGCACCAATGATTAAGCACTCAGTGTTTTAAGCTTATTTCTTACTGGATTTAGGTTCAAATAAGCATATTTTCTCTTTTTGCTTCAAAAACTCAAAATTTTGAGGAGCATTAACCAAAAAAAATTTAATCACCCAAGTTACTTTAAGTTTATAAATTAATGGCTATCCTGTCAATCTACACGTAGATAACTGGACCAAAACATGCAAACATGCTCCACAAACTTAAATAACTGACATAATTTTCATCGAGAAAATAAAGTAGAAAGCTTAACGAACACCCCTAAATACTTTCCATTGTCAGGTAAATGGCTATCCCGAATATTTACAAGAAATTATCAGGACCAAACATATACAAGTATATGTCCCTAAAAAATAGAAGTAATTGACATAATTTTCAGCGAACGTAAGCAGAAATCTTTTTGGTTTTTTTCTTTACATACTAGAAACACAATCTTTTTGTCTTTTCAGATTTTCTTATATAAAAAAATGACAATCTTTTTGACTTTTTAAAATTTTAAATTGTTTTTGGATTTTTCAAATATTAATTTTTTTAACGTTTTTGGATTTTATCTATACAAACGAAAAACACATTCTTTTTTTATTTTCAATTTCACCCTCTAAAAGCCAAAACCAAAAGAAAATTTAAAATAAAATAAACTTAAAATAAAAGTATTTATTCTAGTTTTAGAATATCAGCTAGGGTCTTAAGCCATTTAAACCAAGCAAAAATTGAAAACGTGTTTTATCAAATGCCTTGGTAAATAAGTCAGCTTTTTGAAAATCTGTATGCACTTTCTCAAGGTCAATTAATTTCTTTTCAAAATAATCCCGTATGAAATGATATCGAATTTCGATATATTTCGTTTTAGAGTGTTGTACGGGATTTTTGGTGATGCTAATGGCAGCAGAAATATCAATTAGAATGGGAGTAGTAAGAAACTTCAAACCGTAGTCGCGAAGATGTTGTTGTATCCACAAAACCTGGGAACATCAACTCGAGCCTGCAACATACTCAGCTTCGGCGGTTGAAGTGGAGACCGTTGTCTGCTTCTTACACTGCCAGGAAACAAGCCGGCTTCCAAAGAATTGACATCCCGCTATGGTAGACTTGAAATTAATCTTGCATCCTCCATAGTCTGAGTCAGAATAAGCGGTAAGATCAAAAGTATCGTCTTTGGGGTACCATAACCCGGTGTCAGGATTGCCCCTAAGACATTGAAGAATACGTTTGACCGCTCTCAGGTGAGTCACTCGGGGACTAGCTTGGTACCTAGCTCATAAACAAACAACAAACATTATGTCGGGTTGAGAAGCAGTAAGATACATCAAAGAACCAATCATAGCTCGATAGAGGGTAGGATCAACAGTATCCTCCAATTCATCCGGTGATAAATTGTGACAAACAAGGAGAGGAGTAGAAGGGGTTTTTCCGGCAGTAATATTGAATCGGCTCAAGACGTCGTTCACATATTTTGTCTGATGAATGAAAATTCCTTTCGCAGACTGATGAACTTGCAACCCTAAGAAAAAAATCATCTCTCCCATCGAACTCATCTCAAACTTGGTTTGCATAGATTTCTCGAACTCCTTACACAACGCGTCGTTTGTTTATCCAAAGATTATGTCATCTACATAAATCTGGACGAGGAGAAGATCGTCACCAATATTTTTATAAAACAAAGTGCAGTCAACAGTTCCTCGTTTGAAACCATTATCCGTCAGATGGTCGGCGAGCATGCCATACCAAGCTCTCGGGGCTTGATGTAGACCATATAATGTCATGTTTAATCAGTAAACTCGGTCAGGATAACCAGGGTGTTCAAAACCCGGAGGCTGTAAAACAAACACTTCCTCATGAAGTTCACCATTGAGAAAAGAACTTTTGACGACCATTTGGTAGACTATGATGTTCTTATAAGCTGCATAGGCTAGAAAAATTCGTATAGACTCCAATCTTGCAATAGGAGCATATACTTCAGTATAATTAATACCCTCTTGCTGATGAAAACCTTGCACCAGTAAACGTGCCTTGTTTCTCACAATCACCCCACGATCGTCTTTCTTACACTTATATACCCACTTAGTCGGAATCGCCTGCTTGACTCTAGCAGGTTTGTCGATAAGATCCCAAACGCCCAAACGTACAAATTGCTGTAATTCTTCTTACATGGCTTCTACCCAAGATGAATCTTGTAATTCCATACAAGGAGTCGTTGGCTCAACTTGGGATAGAAAGCAAGTGAATTTTGCAAGATTTACAATCCAAGACAAGTGTAAGTCAACATAAGCACACAATACATTATTATCACTTGATGAAGCAACTTGATGACGTGTTTGTAATCCCACATCAAGTTCTCCAATAATGTTTTCTTTCGGGTGATAATTATGAATCCTAAGAGTGGGATTCTCAAGAACATCAACGGTTTCATATAAATTAGTGTAGTGTTCACCCAGGTCGTGAGATGAAACATCACTATCAAGTTCAATAACTTGATCAACAACTGGAGTGTCATCAGATGAAGTAGATATGTTGTCGAAGAGAAGTGGAGAATCATTGTCAGGATCTTCTGTTGGAGCATCAATTGGAACTTCAACATCATTAGAACTTAAAATCTTGGAATTACCAATTGTTCTTCAAAATAAGCACGAACTAAATCCTCATCTGGTTGATCAATTGTTGGTGTAAACGAATTAAATAAGCCATCATAGTCAAACATCCAGTCGGTACCTTTCCCTTGACAGTCCACATGATACCATTCTTCGACACAACTAGCCGTAAAGTTAAATACTTGTTTCTTAGGAGAAGCATATCCCAAGAAATACCCTTCAATGGCTTTTTCATCAAACTTTACCACATCTTTTTTCAACATAGTACAAGGACATCCAAATAGTTCCAAGTATTTTAAATTAGGTTTACGATTATTCAATAACTCATAACTTGTCTTCTTGAGTCTCTTAACAGTTAGAACTCGCTTGAGTGTGTAACAAGCCGTATTCACCGCCTCATTCCAAAAATTGATAGGAAGCTTTGAGTCGGCCAGCATCGTTCTAGCAACTTCAATCAATGTTCTATTCTTTCGTTCAGCAACACCATTTTGTTGTGGTACATATGGAGCACTGTATTCTTGATGAATTCCCTTTTGTAAACAAAAGAAATCCAATACACTATTTCTAAATTCAGTACCATTGTCACTTCAAATTCTCCTCACTTTTTGTTTGTATAGTGATTCGATCTTAGTGATTAAATTTTGAACGAGAACTGGTGTTTGATCTTTTGAACTCATAAACAAGACCCATGAGTATCGTGAATAATCATCAGTAACTACCAGGCAATACCAATCTCCAGAAATACTCGCACGACTCACTGGACCGAATAGATCCATATGAATTCGTTCAAGTGGAGTATCAATGGAATATAATAACTTAGAAGGATGTGACTTTTTTCTTCTGTTTGCCCTTTTTGCAAGCAACACAATGATCGGATAATTTAAAGTTCTTTAGAGACACACCTTCAACTAAGTCATTTTCCATTAGATAGTTCATCTTACGAATATGAATGTGACCCATTCTACGATGCCATAGAATATAATCTTTCTCGGTTGCTTTCGAAACAAAACATGTTTCGATTGATGTTGATACTTTAGAGCTCATATTTAAGACATAAATATCATTTGATCGAGGTGATCGCATGACAACCATGTCCTCGGGAATCACATACCATGGTTTTAAAATCAGACACTCTTTATCTGTAAATATTGTAGTGTATTGCTTGTCACAGATTTGTGACACACTCAATAAATTATGGTCTACTTTGTCACAATAATTAACCTTCTCAAAAGTAATATGCCCATTCGAAACATCACCTTCCTATGTAATCATACCCCCAGAATTCTCAGCAAACGTCACATAACCCCCTTGAATATTCCTTACATTTGTTAAGAGGTCGAGATTTCCAGTAATATGACGAGAACATCCACTATCCATGATCCAGTTTTCACCAGAAATTAGGGATGGCAGTTAAACCAGGACCCGATGGGAATACCCGAAACCCGACATAATTGGGACGGGTATTACCCGTCCCATTAGGGTTTGGGATTAGTTTCAAAATTTTTCGCGGGTCTTGGACGGGTTTGGGATTTATAAAATACCCGGTTACTCGACCCGATTACCCGATAACATTGACCAATTTACCCGATTATATACTCGATATAGCCGGCGTAATTATATATATATATATATATTTGTTATACATATCACATATGATAAGTATATATAATAATATTAAAAGTAATATGTTTGTTCACTTTTTGAAGTTATTTCTGATAACAACAGTTATCGTAAGTCGTAACATTTGAAAGATTATTATTATTCTATTATATTATATATATATATATTAATCATATAAAATATAATTTGACTCTTCAGTTTCTTAAGGATATTATAAACTAATAACCCTACTGACGACATAACCTTCTCATCTCCATAAACCCTAAATCCTAATAGACGCCAATTCATTCATCTATTGAAACACCTGGTAATTCTCTTCTCTGATTCTTTATCTCTCTTAAATCTTGAATATGTAAATCTATAATCCTTATACTTGTTTAGTTGGTTTATGTTGCACCTTAATATCCAATTGCTCTTTGATTTTATAATTTATCTAGTTAACAAACTGTTTAACAATCAGTTTTTAACAATTAGTTTTTAATTCTCTGTTTATAATTGTAGTTAGTAATAGTTCTATTTATAATTCTATTTTTTTAGCAATCGGTTTATAGTTCTATCTTTATAAATGTAGTATTATAATTCTTGCTAGCACATGATAAATATTTATATATGAGTATCACATTATTTGTTCATTATTTGAAGATTTAATTCAGAAATCGTATGTTGGTTTGAATTTATTAGTGTCAGATTTTCAAAGTCTTGATTATATCATGTGTGTTTTTTTAGTGTCGGATATGGATGGAGAAGAAGTTATAGGCTGTGATAGTTCTACAAGCTGTGATAGTTCTACAACATAAACCCATGTTGATAGCGATCAACATATGCAAGAAGATAAACAAACAAACATAAATCAATCTCAAGAACAAGATCAGCATATTCATGAGGAAGCTGAAGAAACTAAAGAGAGGAAAAGGAAGTTAACTTCACCGGCATGGGAACATTTCAAAAAGATGAAGGTCAATGGTGTAGATTTGGCGGAATGCAATTATTGTAAAACCAGATTAGGAGCAAAGAGCAGAAATGGAACAAAACATTTACTTAAACATTCTGAGAACTGTAGCAAACGAAAAAACAAAGACATACGCCAACAAGTCTTATCTGTGAGTCAAATAAAGACAACTGGACACTCTGATATCTCTTGCTATAATTTTGATGGTGATAAGTCAAGAAAAGATCTAGCCAAGATGGTAATTGTGCATGAGTATCCACTTGTTATGGTTGAACATCATGGCTTTAGAAAGTTTGTGGCGGGTCTTCAACCTTTTTTTAAGGTTCCATCTCGAAACACTCTTAAAAGCGACATATTGAAGATTTTTTATTATGAAAAACAGAAGACGTTGAGGTATTTATTTGTTTTAATTTTTAAACGAAATATATATTATGTTACATTTTTACCAATGGTTATTTAATTAAGGATTTTGGAGAAGAATGCGAGTAGAATCGCAATTACCACAGACAGGTGGACATCAAGCAATCAAAAGAAAGGTTTTATGGCGATTACTACTCATTTCATAGATGATAACTGGGAGATGCAAAGTCGGATACTTAGGTACAATGTTTTTTTTTAAATCTATACTTTGATCAACTAATTGTTTAACTTATTTTTAAAAATTACATAGGTTCATCTATGTTCCTTGCCCTCATACTGCTGAAGTTCTTGCTAACGTTTTGTACGAGTCCTTGTGTGATTGGAACATAGATAGAAAAGTATCAACAATAACGGTTGATAATTGCACAACAAACGATTTGTTGATTAACTTGTTACTAGACAAACTATCTTTGAGTGATCTTATTTTGGGGGGACAGTTATTTCAAATGCGATGTTGCGCACATATTCTAAATCTAATTGTTCAAGATGGCCTGTCAATTATTGCTAACGGGATAGAGAGAATTAGAGACAGCGTTAGTTTTTGGACAACAACTCCAAAACGATTTGAAAAGTTTGAAGCATCAGCTCGTCAGTTAGGAATTCAATCATCAAAAAAGTTGTCCCTTGATTGCAAAACTCGTTGGAATTCAACATATCTAATGTTGAACGTTGCTATTATTTATAAAGATGTTTTCATGCGTCTTAAGCAACGTGAAAGTCAATATAACAGTTTGCCATTAGAGAAAGACTAGGAGCTGGCTAGCGATATTTGTCAAAAGTTGAAGGTAGTTTTTGATGTGACCGAGTTGTTTCCGGAAAAAAGTATCCCACAACAAATGTATTTTTCAAGTCTGTATATGAAATAAAGTTTTCATTAGATAATGGAGTCTAGATGATGAGGAAGTTATAAAGAAGATGGTTGAGAAGATGATTTTGAAGTATGATAAGTATTGGTCAATTATTCATGGGTTTATGGGAGTAGCGGCAATTTTAGATCCTCATTACAAGCTTACAATTATGAAGTTTTTTTTTCCCGGAATTTTTTGGTTCCGAAGAAGGTGCAAAGGCTGAAATCGCGAAGCACAAAAATTTTATGTATGATTTTTTTGAAGATTATAAAACAAAAGGTTGCGAGAAAGCAAGGAACCATGATTATGCAAGGTCAACTTCAAATAATAATTAGAGTGAAAGTGGATTATTTGATAACTATTCATCATATGTGGCCCAAGAAAACACATCAGGTTTTATTTGTTACCACATTTTGTTTTTTTATTTATATTCAGTTATATATCATCGTCATAAATAAAGTATGCATATGAATGTCACAGGAGGTATTATATTGTAGCTTGACCATTATCTTGAAGAGAAAGTTTGTCCACCAAACATGGATCTTGATATATTAGCTTGGTGGAAAACAAATGGTTTGAAGTACCCGATACTTCAAAGGATAGCTCGAGATATATTAGCAATCCCTATAACAACTGTTGCCTCCGAGTCTTCATTTAGTGCAAGTGGTAGATTGGTAACTCCTCATCGTAGTCGCCTTCATCCAAACACATTGGAAGCGTTGATGTGTGCTCAAAGTTGGTTGTTAAATGAAATAAAAGGTAACTTTATTTGCTTGATTTATTATTTTTCATTTTTATAAGCCAACTAATTTGCATTTATATATATATATATAGAAACTTGTTCAAAAGAAACCGAAGCATATTGTCAAACAATCGAGTATGACTATGATGATGGTGACGAGGTATATATACATTTCATGTTCCAAATTTTAGTTATAATTTTTTTTAATGTTTAGCATGTTTAAGTGTAATCTTAACCTCTTGTATTTTTTTTATTTGTAGGAAACTGGAAAAGGGTTTGAAGTAATGAATGCGTGTAAGGATGGATGACTATGAAGTTGCAATGGATTAATTTTTAGAGAAGCTAACGTGCCATTGTTTTGCTACTTCATTTTTTGGTGGAATTGTATCTTTTTTTTTAATTGAATGTATCATGAAACTAGAAGAATTACTATATCATTTTGGTTGAATTGGATGATTTGATCGTATTTAGTAATTGATTAGTATATATATATATATATACATATATTGTCAAAACCCGATAGAATCCCGATGGGTTTAATTTGGGTGTGCCCGACGGGTATGCCCGAAACCCGTGGGTTTACCCGATACCCGATGGGTAATTACCCGATAAAAACCCGCGCGGGTCTGGGACGGGTTTTAATAATCGGGTTCAGGTCTGGGAATACCAAGGCCCGTCCCAGACCCGACTCATTGCCATCCCTACCAGAAATGGTCTTGGATGTACCCTACACACAAACGAAAATGATTAGTTCAAAAAGGCAGCCCAGCCTCAGTCTTGGGCACCTTTTGGTTTTCTTGAGAAAAGTTAAACTTAGTTGAATTCAACTGTTGTTCAGCCACTTGCGAATAAGTTACAGGTTTCTTAGACTTACGTCTTAGATACGCAGCTTGAACTACATTTGAATTCACATTTTTGCATAACGGTTCAGTTGGAATGAACTTTGGTTTAACAGAACCATGAGTTCCATTCACATGAACAACTTTTCAAGGATTCACGTTTGAGAACATAATATGAGTATCATCATCAAGCAACACAGGTCGTTTCAGAATCTCCTTTATCAAAGGAACCGGTTTGGAATGGTGTTTGAGTAAAAGATGAAGATTTTGAAATTTCTGCTGTCCACAATTTCTCACTACATGACCTTGTTGACCGCAAAGGTAACAGCTTCGCATATCCACATGATTATGTTGAGAATTAATCGGAACATATGACACAGAAGATTGATGATGACTCGCTTTTTTTATCAAGCTTTTAGCAAAATCATCAGATGACTCATAATTTGTAAAACTTTTCAAAGTATATGTTCCAGTTGACTTTACAAATTGAACTTTCTTGGCCTATTTTAAAACTTGCTTTGCTTTGGTCAATGGATCAGATGAAGCAGATGTTTTAGCTTGAGCATACAAACGTTCAAGTTCTCCAATTTTTGAAGTTTCATTTTGAAATACACTCTCAATAAGTTCTGGTTTAATAATACTTATTGGAATGTCATTCTCAGTGAACATCGTGTTTATCCCCACTAATTTAAATACTCTACCAGTAGATGGCTTGGACATAGTTGGATTTATGAAACGCAACAAATCCTCATCACATGATTATCTTGTTTCACTTGAGTTGTCTGCGAACCATACACAGCCTCCTCAAATTCATGAGATTCACATAGTATGTGATTAGAACTTGGAATGTTCTTGTTCTTGTGTATGATTTCAGGTTCGAACACATCCTCAATGATAACTTTATCAACATTATCAACAAAGACTTTGTTGCTCTGAACATGAGGTTTCTGAATTAAAGATTGGGCTTTATTAATTTCAGGTTTAACTTGTTTTGCTTTTTCAGAAATCACAGATTCTTTAACAATCACATCCTCTTCTTTTCTAGCAAAAGGATTTAGTTTTAATCATTTTGAAAAGGTGGTGGAATTTCAACAAAACCTATTCCTTTCTTTGAATCTTTTTGCTTACCAGATACTTCAATTATTTCGTTTAGCAAAAAGAAAGAATTTCTGAATTTGCCCAATTCGTTCTTTAAATTGAGAATCTCATTTTCAAGCTCGGTTATCTTTGATCAATGTTACAAAATTTCTTGAAACTTTTGATCGTTAATGGTCATTTTAACCGATAACTCAGCCTTAAGATCATGATTACTTATAGTTGAGGCCTCAATTTTCTCTCTTGAATTCATTTGAGAGATCAAGGATTGCCTATAAGTATCTTTTAACGAAACAATCTCTTTTAGCAAATTATCATTTTGAAGTTTTAAGGCATCTATCTTAGGCTTATTAGTTTCACAATCAGAACATAACTTAAAAGTAGAAATACTAACCTCATTTTGCTTAGCCATGTACGCAGACATGATTGAATCATTGATTTTTTCCATACAAGCGAAAGTAGTTGGAAGCTTTTCACTTGAATCATCAGACTCAGACTCGGTGTCAGCATCAGAAGACAATTCACTTCCACTCACATCTTGAAAGTACTCAAGAAATACAAACATTGCCAAATTTGCTTGATTGTTACCACATAGTAGCCTTTGTGACCAGTCATCTCCATCTACGTTGGCTAACATTGGACGATAGTTTACATCCAGAAGACTTTCCGGCATCATTTGCACTTTTACCCGATGAGTTTTGATCTTGCTTTCTGGGACCGGTATACTCCTTTTTAGGCTTATCACATTCTTTGGCAAAATTCCCAAACTCTTGAAAATTGTAGCACTTAACCTTTAATTTATCAAACCCCAATTTCTTGTTCAAAGACGGAAGATCTTTACCCGTTCTCTGCATAAACCTTTTAACTTTCCTGACTATCATAGCTATGTTCCACCTTAAGTCCATCAGTTCTAAATCATCAGGATCAATCTGATCATAATCGTCAGATCGCTTGTTGCAATCTTACTACTAACCAGATTCTCATATGAAGTCATGAAGGCAGACAAAAACGCGAAGTTTTGTTCGGTCTCCCTCATGCTTACATTTGTTTGAGACGAGAATTGATTTGTGGGTTATGAAGATCCAGATCCTCCAGATGAACTAGAATCACCAGAGAATCTAGTATTTCCAGCTGTGTAGAAACAAGCACGTGGATCGCTATACATAGTTGTTGCATTTTCATTTGCATTTTGTGTGAGAAATGCAGTGATAGGTGAAATGGTTGAACTTAATGGCATACTTCCACCATAAAATGCAGGATCTTGACTATCTTTTGAAGACTTTTGACATTTAAGATAGTATTCTCGTGCTTTGATCTTTTGCATAAATTCCGATGCCGTCAAATCTTCATTGTTGAAATAATTATTCTCTTTCAGATCATCAAGAAAGTAGAGTAGGAACTCGGTAGTGCACTTTTAATGGTATCAATTTTATCAATCTCAGAAGTTTTCAATCTCATCTTATCCATCTCAGCTATCAAATGATTAAACCTTGTTGTCATCTTTTCAGCAGTTTCACCCTTAAGCAGGTTAAAGTTTATGAATTGAAACTTGAGCATAACCTTTTTGCTTTCAGCGGTGTTTCCCATACTTCTCATAAGGATATGTTGGAATAAAGAGGCACAAATCTTTATACTCCCTACTTGATGAATGATGTTTTCAGGTAAAGCCATAGTAAGAGTAGAATAAGCTTTGTCTCAATTTCTAAAGCTTTCTTCTCTCCAACCGAGTATTGTGAGATAGCTTTACGCATAAAACCAATAGTCTCATCTCTAATCATTGGAATGGTGTAAACCTCATCCAAACAATAAGAACAATCTGGGTGAACTGACCCTAGATGAGCACAGAAAAGAGGTTCCCATTTAGAAAAATCGCTAAATTTCATCAAACGTGGAAATTTTGAATGTGAACCGATCTCATTATCCAGTTGTAACATTTGTTGCATCAACATGTTTTGAGAAGCTAATGCATACATACCAGCCATTTTTGACAAGTTTCAAACATTAAAGAATTAAAATAAGAAAAATGACAAAGATTTCAAACTCTAGGGGTTAAAGTTGAAAATTTGAATAACGAACTTTGAACAGTTGTAACGAACTGTGAACAGTAGTAACGAATCACACCTTAACGAAGTTAAGAATGATCAGTTAACGAATTGGTTAACGAATTAGATAATTGTTGTTGGGTTAAGAGTTTGACCCAAATGAGGAGATTTGACCTAAATGAAGAATATTGAAGATTGGAATCTTCTCAACCTCCTCAGAAACTGCTAAGTATTGAACCCGGGTACACCTTGGACCTTCGAGTAAGCTTTTACTTAGCCGAGTACGAGATTTTGCCTCCCGGGCAAGGTTTACTTCAAGTAGTCTTCTTTAGTGGATATCCGAGCAAGGTATGCTTTTTAGTGTTTTCCCGAGTAAGGTTCATTAATTTGGCATATCCGAGCAAGGTTCACTTTGTCAAGCAGGATTGTTCTTCAAGACCAAGTATTTTACTCTTCCGAGTAAGGTTTGGTCAACCAAGTCCAAGAAACCAAGTATTTGGAAGACCGGGCAAGGTATTCTTTAATAATTGTGGTCCAAGTATACTTGATGAGTTGATGGAATATCTCTAAGTTATATCGAGTAAGGTTCTGCTCAAGCAAGGTATGTACTCCCGAGTACGCCTTATCAATAAGTTATTCAACTGACAATGAGCCGAACAGGATCATAGAAGAACAAGGTTGCTCGTATGGATTTGTCAAGCAAAGTTTGATAAGTCCAAGAAGATTGAAGTCTACTCGGTGAATATTTTACTTTGTAAAATATTCTTTAAGTAAAGTCTACCCGGAAACTGATTCCGAGTACACTTCTATGTTTACCAAGTCTGAAGGAAGGCCGAGTACACTGCGTACTCGGAGACTGAAGTTTAATGAAAAGCCTACCGGAAGACTTGTTTTACACTTAGTATAATTTTTGAATATGTAAATTGAATATGTACTATCGGATAGGGTTTCTAGAAGGAATGACAGCTGTCCTAGGTTGGCAGGCCTATAAATAGAATAATTAGGGCACGCCGCAAAGGACACGAGAGACAGAGAGGATAAGACCGACACATTAATTAAGAGAATATTTTGTGTGTGACGGCTGTCTTAGGATTCCTCCTAAACCCTAATCGATTATCCTTTTGTATGATTAACGTTATATAAATGGAAATATTTTGAGTGAATCCTTCGTGTATCTTCGTATTTTTGAATATTCACTGCAACCGTATGTTTGTTATTGATTCCGCCTGTAACAAACGGTCATCTTTCTAAACATAGTAACCCGTCATTAACTTGCTTGTCAACACGATTAATTTTGTGTGAGTTATGACATGATTGATTAAGATCCGATCCGAAACGACCTGACAAGCGGTATCAGAGCTGTGTTGCTGCTATTTTTAGAAAAATTGTTGCTGATTAAGTTTTGAAGAAGAATGACGTAAGCAGAGCACTGTTCGATTGATTTGTGACGTCAGAAGCTCTGTTCTTCATTTTTCTTCCAGATCTACAAGTTTTAGGTGTTTTCTTTTCCTTATTTCACTTAAAGCTTTGATTTTTATTGTTGAATCTTGTTCTATTCATATCAGACACCTCAGATCTAAGAATTTATTCTCAGATCTGATTATTTTACTCTATTTTCGATAAAAGCTTAACTTTTGTTTTAAGAAAATGTCTGGATATGAGGAACAAGAGGTGTCTACTAATAAGATACCTAGATTGTATGGTCAGGAGAACTTTACCAAGTGGAAAGTGCTTTTTGAGGCTGCTGTTTGTTATAATGATGTGGATATGTGGAATTCTATCATGAATGGACCACAAGCTGCTGTTGAAGAAGGTGCTAATGCAAATACTATTGCTGCTATTAGAGAGAGAATGAGAATGGTTGATGACAGGGCTTTGGCTATGCTCAAACTTGGTCTGTCTTGGGAAATCCTCACAAAGGTTGCACATCATCAAAGTGCTAAGGCAATGTATGATGCAATCCTTGAGATGTATGAAGGGAACACTGAATTGAAGAACATTAAGAAGCAAAGACTGAAGCAATAGTTAGAAAGATTCAAGTATAGAGATGGTGAAAGGTTGAAGTCAATACTAGAACGTTTTCTGAGTATTGTGAATGAGTTGAGAACAACTGACTATGTAATGACTGACTTTGATTTAAATACAAAGTTGCTCAACTCAATGCCAAAAGAATGGTATACTGCTTGCAAATTCATCCTTCAAAAGCAAAATTTCAATGAATTGAAATTGGATTATGTAGTATGTTTTCTTCAAGCTGCTGAACTTGAAATGATTGAGAATGAAATGATCAAGGAAGATAAACCAAGTTTCAATGTGTCAAATGCTTTAATTGCTCCAATGGGGAATCTTACAACAAAGAATCAACAACAAATTCCCATCATTGAAGAACCAAGTGATCACAACAATGAGACTGCTAGGTCATTCATTGAAGGTGGTTCAAGCAGTCAAGGTGGTCAACAGAGGTTTAACGTTCAATTGATTGATGATGATTCAGCCTCTGTGGGAAATGGAAATGCTCAAAGTGCTGGTGCAGGGCATGTTCAAGGAAATGATGCACAAGCCCTAATGTCTATGTTCACTGAGTCCTACAATGCATTTGTGGCCAAAAACATGATTCACACAAGTGTAGTGCAGGATGATTTGGAACAAATAGATGCTGATGACCTTGAATACATGGATCTCAAATGGCAAGCTGCAATGTTGGCATTAAGAAGCAAGAGACTGTACAACAGAACTGGTAGATCACTAGTTTCTGGTCCAAATGAGAGAATAGGATTTGATAAGTCCAAGGCTATCTGTTACAACTGTCAACAGCTTGGACACTTTGCAAGAGAGTGCAATTTGCCAAGGAACTTTCAAGTCAATCAGTTCTAACAGCCTAGAAACCAACAACAATACCAGCAGAATGTGCATAGAAACAACAACCAGCAGAACTTCAACAATAACCAAGGATTCAATCCCAACAACAACAACTTCCATCCAAACAACAACTTCAATCCCAATTTTAATAATCACTATCAGCCTCAGATGAACAACCAGCAGAGCATGAATCAGAATCAAGTATATCAAATGAACAACAATCAGAATCAAGCTGTTCAAATCCCTGCAACTCACAACATTCCAGCAAACCAAAATCAACCAAGAAATCAAGGCAATGTGGCAGTAACTACTCAGCATGAAGGAAGCTTTGACTGGATTAACCATGAGGAAGATATAGCAGATGATATCAGAAGAGCTAATGTGGCATTCATGGCCATAGACTCTGCATCTTTATCTAAGGAACAGGCCACTCCATTGAATGATATATGGTATATGGATAGTGGTTGTTCTAGGCACATAACTTGTGACAAGAGGTCACTTGTGAATTATGTAGAGAAGTATGAGGGTCCAGTTGCCTTTGGGAGTGATGAAAATGGAGGAAAGATTGTGGGTAAAGGGATATTGACAAATGGGAAGGTGTCTTTTGACAATGTCTTTCATGTTGAGGGACTACAATACAATTTGTTGAGTATATCTCAAATGTGTGATAAGGGTTACAAAGTCAGTTTTGATGATTCTCATTGTTTCATCTTAAAACCTGAGTTTGTGATCCCACCTGAAATGATTATGATGATGGCACCAAGGAATGGCAACTTGTATGAGTTGAATATGAAATATGCTATTTCAAGAGGTGGTGCATGTTTTGTTTCCAAAGCCACTGAAAATGAATCTAAATTGTGGCATAGGAAGTTGTGTCATGTGAACTTAAAGAATATGAATAGACTGGTCAAGGGTGAACATGTGATTGGTTTACCTACAAGAGAATTTAAGTCAGATGATCATTGTGACTCATGTCAGAAGGGAAAACAACACAAGTCTACTCATAAGATAAAGCTCATCAACTAAACTGATCAACCACTTGGGTTACTTCACATGGATCTTTTTGGTCCTGTGAGTGTACCAAGTATTGGAAAGAAAAGATACTGTTTGGTGATCATTGATGACTATTCAAGATATACTTGGGTTTATTTCCCAAGTACCAAAGATGAGACTGCTGAGTTGATTAAGGGTTGTGTCACAATGATTGAAAACAAGCTGAATAAGAAAGTGAAGATGCTGAGAAGTGACAATGGTACTGAGTTCAAGAATGGAGTTATGGAAGAATTTTGTGCTATGAAAGGAATAATGCAACAATTTTCAGCTCCAAGAACTCCTGAACAAAATGGTGTTGCAGAAAGGAGAAACAGAACACTAATAGAAGCTGCAAGAACCATGTTGGCTGATGCTAACTTACCTGTCACATTCTGGGCTGAAGCAATCAACACTGCTTGTTATGTTCAGAACAGAGTGCTTGTGAACAAAAGGCATGATAAAACTCCATATGAGATTTTCAACAATAGAAAGCCTTACATCAAGTTCTTCAAGCCCTTTGGCTGCAAATGTTTCTTATTGAACACTAGAGACTATTTGAACAAGTTTCAAACTAAGTCACTAGACTGTTTCTTTGTTGGATATTCTACTCACTCAAAGGCTTACAGAGTTTATGTGAAAGATCACATGAGTGTGATAGTATCATCTGACATTATTTTTAATGAGAATCAATTCAACACAGTCAGTGGTGCAACATGGCTGTTTGATCATGAAAAATTGATAAAGTCATTCAAGATTTATTATGAAGACTTTGATGATACATTCTACAAGACCAGTGTACTTGAAGAAAATAAGAAGAAAGAACTGGACTTAGAAGAATTGTGGAAAAAGGTTGCCAGGAAAGAAAAGGAATACACTTTTGTGAATAGCTCCTCAAACAATGACATTGAACAAGATCAGGAAATGACAAGTCAAGATAGTACTGATATACAAAATGATCATGTTTATAATGGGAGTGACACAGGCAACAAAACAAATGATGAAGAAGCTGCAACAACAGCAAGATTTCAAGACTTATTTCAAAGTTTGAATCTGGGAAACAATGGTGCATCCACTTCAAGACAACACAAAGATGAAACACCAGTGTTTCATGATGCAGAAGCTGATTTGATCATTGAAGAACCTGAAATCAATGAAACAAATCTTGACACAAATTTATCTACAAATATGATAATACAAACTCCTACTGTTGAAAAAAATCATCTTGCTGGAAATATCATTGGTGACCTGCATGAAAGAGTAACAAGGAGTCATTCTGAGATAGCTAACATATGTCTGTACTCTTGGTTTCTATCCCAATTAGAACCAAAGAATATTGCTCAAGCTTTAAAAGACAATAGTTGGGTAGAGGCAATGCAAGAGGAATTGGCCCAGTTTAGAGATTTACATGTATGGGATCTTGTAGACAAGCCACATGACAGATATGCAATAGGAACCAAATGGGTGTTCAGAAACAAAAGGGATGAAAGGGGTTTGGTGATTAAGAACAAAGCTAGACTTGTAGCACTGGGATGTCTTCAAAAGGAAGGGATAGACTTTGAGGAAGTGTTTGCACCAGTTGCAAGACTAGTAACCATAAGAATTTTTCTTGCATATGCTGCCTCAAAGAACATAAAAGTATTCCAGCTTGATGTCAAATCTGCATTCCTTAATGGAAAGATTGATGAAGAAGTGTATGTGACTCAACCACCAGGTTTTGAGGATCCCATGTATCCAAACAGAGTGTATAAGCTAAACAAAGCCCTTTATGGTTTACATCAGGCTCCTAGAGCATGGTATGATGAGTTATCAACTCATTTACTTGAAAATGGCTTCACAAGGGGAGCCATTGACAAGACACTCTTCTACAAAAGACAAGGGTCAGATTTGCTGCTTGTACAAGTCTATGTTGATGATATCATCTTTGGATCTACAAATGAAAATATGTGTTTGGAGTTTGAAGAGGTGATGAAGTCCAAGTACAGCATGAGTTCCATGGGTGAAATGAATTTCTTTCTGGGACTACAATTTCAACAAAAGGATGAAGGAATCTTCATTCACCAAGCTAAGTATGTGCAGGACATTCTGAATATGTTCAACTGTCATGATTACAAGGCTGCCTCAACTCCAATGGACACCAAAGAAAAGATGATAGCTGATGAAAAGGGGGAGTCAGTTGATGAACATGAAAATAGAGCAAAGATTGGATCTCTGATGTATCTGACTGCAACAAGACCAGATATCATGTTTGCTGTGTGTGTATGTGCTAGGTTCCAATCAAATCCAAAAGTCTCCAACATGAATGTTGTGAAAAGAATATTCAGATATTTGAAGGGAAGACCAGACTTAGGGATTTGGTATCCAAATAACCAATCCTTTGATCTGATTGCATATACAGACAGTGATTATGATGGATGCAATATGAGTAGAAAGTCAACATCAGGGGGATGCCAGTTTTTGGGTGAAAGGCTAGTGTCATGGCAATGCAAGAAACAGACCACAGTGTCAATCTCCACTGCAGAAGCTGAATATGTTGCTGCATCTGCATGCTGTGCACAAGTTCTCTGGATTCAGAATCAGATGCTGGACTATGGTTTGAACTTTCTAAACACCCCTATTCTGATTGATAATACTGCTGCATATTTTACTGTTAAGAATCATGTGCAACATTCTAAGACTAAGCATATTGAAATCAGACATCACTTCATCAGAGATTGTAGTGAAAAGGGTTTGATTGAAATGCAAAGAGTTGATACAAATGATAATCTGGCTGACCTATTCACTAAACCACTTGATAAAACCAGGTTCAACTTTCTTTTGAAAGCCCTGGGGATGATCAACTCTGATGAAATCTAATTAGGGATGTGTGCTTAGTTGTGTACCTCTATGTGCTACTTGAATATTTTAGAAGAGGTTATACAAGTTGAATATGTTGCTGAATATGCTGCTGAATATGTTGTTTAATATGTTTTGATTATGTCACTGTTTTGATGTTAACTGATAGGTGCTTGAGTAACTATTTGTGCAATTTGGTTGAATTTGATGATAATCCTTGACTATCTTGTTAACTGATCTGATGTTATGATAAGTAGTTTGATCTGTTTAGGTGAGATTAATTGCTTATATAATGTCATGAGTAATCACATATTTATGGTTACTTGAATATGTTCTTAATCTGATCTTCTGAAGTTGTTATGGTAGAATAGACATTGAATGAAATTACAGTCTGTTTTTCTTGACGATGTAAGAATGATTAAGATTTGAGTATGTGATGCAACTGTTTATGTCAAAATGTGTTTTATGTCAAAATTAAGTGATTCAATGAAATTTATAATGAACTTTGCATAAATACTATATTTTGGTCAAAACATAAGCAAGTTGATTAATGGTGAAGAGATATGATAAGATTATTCAGTTCAAGCTTTTAAGAAGCATTTTTTAAAGGGAAAGATCTCAAACAGTTGTTTTTGCTGAAAATTATGTCATTTGCCCAGTTGGAAGAACATGCACTTGTGTATGTTTGGTCCTTAAATTTCTATTGATTCAAAGGATAGCCATTGACCTGAAAACTGAATGCATTTGGGGCAATTATGACTTGTTTCTTATTCCTTCACTTAAAACTATGTCAATAACTCTGACTTTAAAAGGACATATACTCACATGTATGTTTGGTCCTGTTGACCACTTTTGGTCAAAACAGGATAGCCAATAACCTGACAATGAAGAGGTATTGGGGTGATTGAATATTAAACTGTATTTATGGGAAATGATAGTACATTGACTACTTAGCTGATCATATGGAATTATTAGGCTAAAAAAGGCCTTAGTATAGTCATTAACATGTATGGTTGCTTTCCCGTGATGATGTAAAATCTAAAGTGATATAAGCATAATGAATATTCTAATCTTTATGTGGAGATGCATAGTTGCTTTGCATGTCTCAAGTTAAATCTCTCCGAATGATATGGCAGAAAAGTGATTACCTAGTCATACACGAGCCTGTTGTTATTTGGTCAACCAAAATGAAACATTTTAAATATGACAAAGAACATGCTTTTAGAAAATTTGAGAAAATATCAAAAATAAGGGGAAGAATGAATAAATCAACCAAAAGTTGATAAGTGTTTTAAATATTTTATCAAACAAGAGGGTTACAACAAGAACTACAAAGATGTTGGCAAAATCTGTCTCATCTTGAATGAAAGGCATGTTGCTAACTGTAAGTCCAACGTTCAACCTCTATATATGTTTGAGTCTAAAAATACAAAAATACAATAAGTTCTGTCATAAGAAACTATTTTTGACCAAATACAGGAGGTTGGAGTCAAATTGGGGTGATCTGGGGAAAACCAAATAAGCTTTGAGAAGAGATATGAGGCATCATAGCACAGTGTTGACCATTATTGCATTATGCTCAAATTGAACCTTAACCATATCACCAAAGAGATGAAGATCATGCTAAGTTTATACCTGCTGTTAACCTATCTAAGTTGTCATAATAATGCTGAGAGTGAAGTAATGAGATAGCTACTTAGTCAATATGATCCCATTCCTGAGATCTTTTCAGTTTATAAAAGAAATTGTTTTGAAATGAAGTATAACTGAAATTTGATCTCTAAATGCATCATTTGCTCTTAAACTATGTTCTGAAATGATACATAACTTAGAAATGTCTTTGAAAAGTGGTTTAAGTCAAAAAATGTTGCATTTTGCCTAAAATAGGTTGAATATGTAAGTTCGAGTAAGGTTTGATGACTTATAACCTTCTCGAGCACAAACTGTTTGAATATGTATTTTCGAGTAAGGTTTAACCTTTCCGAGAACAAAACAGTTGATTATGTGTGAATATGTAAGTTCGAGTAAGGTTTGATGATTTATAACCTTCTCGAGCACAAACTGTTTGAATATGTATTTTCGGGTAAGGTTTAACCTTTCCGAGTACAAAACAGTTGATTATGTGTGAATATGTAAGTTCAAGTAAGGTTTGATGATTTATAACCTTCTCGAGCACAAACTGTTTGAATATGCATTTTCGAGTAAGGTTTAATCTTTCCGAGTAAAAAACAGTTGTCTATGTGTGAATATGTTGTTTCGGGTAAGGTTTGACAGTTTTCAACCTTTCCGAGTAAGCTTAGTCATTTCTGACTAAGTTTATGATTTTCGAGCATACTTTGAAGTGTTTACACTTTTCGGGTAGAGTACACTGTTGCACTCATTTTCCCGAGTAAGCTTGAAGTCTTGAGATGATTATGTGTTGAAATAGCTATCTTTTAACAAGAAATTCTTTTTTCGAGCAAGCTATGCATGTTATATGCTGGTTTCGAGTAAGCTATGCATGTTATATGCTTATTGTGTTTCCAAGCAAACTTTGTGAACTTGAGTAAGTACACCGAGTAAGCTTTGTGTGAATATGTTGTTAGGAGGGACTTATTAATCTTTCCGGGCATACTTAGATGTTACTGTTTAAGTTTGTCATGTTTTGGGTATGGTTTGATATGTTGAGTTTCCTCGAGTAAGGACATACCTGATGATTGAATGTGTTTATCCTAGCAAGCTTAGTGCTAACTTAGGATTTTCGAGCAAGCTCTATAAAATTTTAGACTATAGCACACTTAAATGTTTATGTGTTTAATTTCATTCCGAGCATGCTCTGTGATATATGTGTTTATGATTTCTTTGAAATTACAAGTTTTTTCGGGCAAACTTTGTTTTCCGAGCACACTTTATATTTCGGGTACACTTGTGTTCCTTCAATATACTTGGTAATTTTCAAAACCTAACTTTCCGAGTACACTGTCTGCTAGAATTTGGTCTTGAGCACACATTGTATTATATGAAAGTTATTAGGGTATACTTTGCATAAGATTGTTGTCCGAGCACACTTTACATTTGAAAGAGTGCTCGAGCACAATCTTCATACAAGCATACTTGAATGAATGCATTGATTGAATATGTGAGTTAGTATGATGAAATTGTTTAGACTCATACTTGAATGAATACGTTGTTTGAATATGTTAGTGATTATGATTTTTAGGGTTCACGCTAGATAAGTTTTAATTTGAATTTGAGAAATTCTTGGGAGGATCTTAATTGATTCTTAATAAGAATGTTTATTTGATAACTATATTTGATTATTTGTCTTGCGATTTATTTCTCAAGAAATCAAGTATTTCGGGTAAGCTTTCTTCATTATATCTTAACTTTTAATTAATTTACATGATCGAGCAAGGTTTAAATAGAGAAGTATTCGGGCAAACTTCACATTCAAAATGAAAAGTTTTCGAGTAAAGTTTGACCGAGTAAGGTTTGTTAGTGGAAGAAGATCGAGTAGACTTTGGATAAATTAATTTTCGAGTAAGGTCTTATAATTTTAAATGAGATTAAATGTTTTTAATATATCAAGTGGATAACGTTACTGGTTGACAGCTAGTAATTCACAAGAAGACAAAAATCATTTAAAACTCACTTTCAAAATGTATAAAAGAGGGACTTAGGCAAATTTCTCTCTCATTCCACTGCAAATCTCTCTTACTAAGAAAAATAACCGACTTATCGAATTCAAGATTAATCCAAACCCTAATTCTTATCAGCCACTAATTTCTGACTCGGTAAGCATAAAATTTTATGTTTTCCGATCACGATTAGATTGTTATTGTGACTTGATTATGTATTCGAGTACTAACACTCTGTTTATGTGTTTAGGTTATTAATTTGTCGAAGAACAGGTTCTTGAAGATTTCTTTCTTTCTTCTTCATTTTTATAACTTGAAATTGTCTAAAGTTTTAAACTTTATGTCTAATTTCACTTCGAATATGTTTGTTTATGTTTTACAGATATGGCAGACAACGAGCCGAAGTATGTGTTTGATCCAAAGCACAATATGTGCGCACTACTACAAGTAACACCAGAAAATGAACCGATGGCTCGAATGATCTTATGGATGTCACGGTCAAACATTAGCTTTGCTCTCACTGAAAGCCCGATTATCTACATAAATCACTCATTGGATTTCTGGAGATCAGCAGAGCTTATTGAAGACGGTAATGAAAGACGAATCGAGGCAACCGTGGCCAGACAGGAGATACAGATCACTGAAAGATTGATCAGAAGATGTTTAAGACTGAATGACGATGATCACAATCACATCAGCTTCGATACAAAGCATCTGTTGAAGATTTTCAGAGAAACTATGGGGTATCAAGGAAATGTCCATGAGGGACAGTTTCAGAAGGGATTATTTCCAATGTTGTACAGATTTCTGATTCATCACATCATACATGGATTTGCTCCGAGAAAGGGATCATGGACTCTGATGAGTCTTGATCTAGCAAATGCCACCGTTGGAACAATCTATGATCTGCCATTTAATTTTCCAAGATGATCTTTGATGGGCTAGTGGGGAATCTAAAGAAACCGGAAAGAAAAAGATTTTTACAGTACCCGAGATTCCTGCAGATCATATTCAATAGCACACTACAAGATTTACCAACAATTGGAACAACCCATAAACTGCAAGATCCCGATACCTACAAGAGAATAAAGAATCCTGGTGTCTCTAACAATTTTGATGCAAGTATTCCATTGGAAATTCTGCCATGGTTATTAAACCATGATTTGGCTATAATGCCTGTGCCTGAGCTGAGCTCAGAGGAGGAAGAAGGGAGTGATGAGGAGAGTGCTGAAGGAGACTCTGATGATGATGTTGATGGCAATGATGGGGGAGATGGTCTGGATATGGAGGTTATGGCACCAGTACAGGGGGAGCAACATGAAACTTAAACAACCTATCCCTACACTACCACAATCACCACCACCTACCTCACCACATCAAACACCACATCAAACCCTTACCCTAGACCAACCAGAAACATCCACACATCAATCACCAACACCACAAACCCCTACCACAAACCTACCTGATTTTGAACCATTTACTACATCAAACCCTACAAGTCCACATGATGATATGTCACTAAGAAATGCTGAGTTGATGCTTGAAAATGATGAGTTGAAAAGGCAAGTGGAGGAGGTTAGGGATGAAAATACTGATTTGAAAAGAAAGAATGAAAAGCGAACAAGTGAAAATGAACTGTTATTGAAAAAGTTAGCTGATGCTGAATTGTCAATTCGAACCCTGGTGCAGGAGGTTGAGAAGACCTCAGCTGCCCCAAAACAGGGGGAGAATATAGATGAGAATGATATGGTCATGACTGATATTGAAAATATTGATGGTTTGATGAGGATCATGAATGAATATGATGATAGTGATGAATCTGTAATGGATGTGAGAGAAGAAGTAATCAATGATGATGTTGAGAATGTGCTGACAGAAGAGTTGACTGAGATTGTGAATGAAGAAATGAGTGTGGAGAATGTGAATGTGAGTGCTGCTACTGAGGAACTTGAACACACTGAGCCAAATGATGATCAAGAAGTTAGTTCCAAAAGGGTAGAGCATGACTCTGAACTGGAAGACTTATTTAGGGAGATTGATGATTTTGGAAGTGATGAAGAAGAAAATGAAGAACAGTTAAGAAAGTGAAAAGAAAAGGGTAAAGAGATAGCCACAGATGAAGAACCTGCTGTATACGTTGAAAAAGATGTAACTTTTCTAGATACTGCTGCTGATGCTGCTCTTGCTGAGAGAGAAAGACTTATTAAAGAATCAATGGAAAGGGAAGCAATTGCCCATTCCTTGACTGAAGAAGAGTTGGCACAGCAGGACCTATTGATCAAAGAAGCCAATGTAGCAAAAGAAATATTTCAAGATGTGGCAGATCAAGAGGTTATTGAAATTCTGGTGAATATGAACAAAACTCAAGAGTTTGATGACTCTTTGAGAAAGGTGGTTAATAAGTTTCAGGAGCAACAATCGAAGACTGTTGAACCATCAACCAATCTTAACACTGACATGATTATACCTGGAGAGATTGGGGAGTCAATTGCATCTGCAGCTGCCAAGAAATGGGCAGAACAGGTTAAGGAGGATATGAAAAACAACCCTGCTAGTAACTGGGGAGAAAGAAGATATGAAAAGACCTATCAAAGAAGAAAGAAATCTGCTGAACAGACTGATGATGAACCAATCAGGGCAATCCCCTTGCAAACATTGCAACCAGGAGAAAAATTACCAGGGGTCCCTGATGTTAATGTTTCTGATAAAGATGAAGATGAAAATATGGATGAACCAGAGCATCCTGACTCTGATGAACCCAAAATAGATGCCATGAATGACTTATCAGATGATGAGGAGGATGACTCTGAGGAGTCTGATGGAAAGGGTGATGATCACCCTGATCAAGGAGGTGAGAAAGTTGACACAAGCTCCATTGCTGAGACCCCTCAAGCTGAAATGACTTATATTCAAAGGGGAAACATTGAAGTTAATGCAGAGGAAGTCTTAAAGAAGATTGAGAAAAGAAAGAAAAATAATGAGCACTATAAAACTTTTTTGAAGGTTAGAGGCTATCCTGAAGCTGCCTTAGAAAAATACACTGCTGAACAAATTCAAGATCTTTATAACAGTGAGAAAGAGATAGTTGTAGAAAAGTTTGTGAAACAAGATGATAAGATGGAATTGGAAGAATTAAAGAAGAAATATGATGGCATGTGTGGGTATTTGATTGAGAAAGGCATGAAGCCTGAGGTTGTGAGAAATCTGAGCAAAGAGGCAGTATTTGACCAATATTCCAAAAGGAAAGAGAAAGAGTTGAAAAAGGTCTATACTGAGAGCACAATTCAAACAGAACTACCTAATGAGCCTCCAAAGAAGAAAAGAAGAATTCAGACCTTAAGGGAGAAGGAAAAAGAGCAAGTCAAACCTGTTGAAATTCCTATCCCTCAAGATGATACCAAACCTGAACAAGAAACTGAACCATTTATGCCTTGGGAGAATGAGGAAATGATCAGCATCCTAAGAAACATAATGACAAACAAGAGAGGGATGACTGAAGAAGACTTTAATGTGTTGGAGAAAGAGGACTTGAAGACTCTTTTCTATCTGCAGAAGGATGAGTGAGAAAAAGCATTAAGGGAGGGAGAAAATCCCAGATATTACTCTGATGGCAGATTTGTGCCTGATGGACTAGCAAGAACTCCAGGAATGATCAAAATGTTAATTGAGCTGGAGGCAGCAGGACATGACATAGTGGAGATTGCAAACCTTCCTACTGAGATAGTGGAAGCAATATATGTGAAGACATTCAACTTGGGACCTCAAAAGCCCAAGAAATCAATTCCATTCAGACCTCCAATCCATCAAAGATTGCAAAGAGGAAGAGGCCAAGCAGGAAGAGGGGAATCAAGCAGCTCAGTACAACAAAGAACAAGACCACAGTCTGATGTGGATCTACCCAGAGAGCTGTACTATGATTCAGTTACTGATTCTATGAAAGTGATTATGGAGAGCAGAATGCAAAGGGAGATTGTGGTCAGAAGTGACTTTCATGAGTATAATGAAGATCAATTAAGAAGGATGGCCACACTTCACTTGTATGATTACTGGAACAGGGACAGATCAGCAGGAAGACAGATGAATGACTTATCTAAGTATTTGCAAGAACAGGCTGCTGATGGGTTCAAATTTTTGAAAGAAAAGAGAAGTTGGAGAGTGATCCAACTTCACAAGTCAAAGAGGTCAGAAAAACTGAAGAAAATGGACAGGGCTGAACTGAACTACCAGATGAGAGTCCGAGATCAGAATCCTCTGTCCAACATGGAGACTTGTATAAGCTTGGGAAGAAGGATGAGAAGGCCAAATTACACAGTGCAGAAGAACGGTGTCATTACAGAAGTTGAATACAAAGAAGCACTGTCCACTATGTGCTGAGGAACTCGGATGGGAAGGCCTTGGCAACAATCAAGAAGGATGCAGATCTGACATGCCTACATAATGATGATCTTACTGATATAAGAGACTTGGTGATACCAGAAGGACACACTCACTACCAAGTGCTCAATATATTCAGAGAAAGAGCAGCATCTGTGATCCAGCTGAGAAGACAAGCAGCCTACAATGAGAGGAAAAGACAAATGAGATAGAATAGGCTTTGCTTTGTAATGTCTTCGGACAAGCTTCTGAATATGTAATGTTGTTTATGTAATTTGATTATGAAATTTTACTTTAATTTGATGTGTATTTTGCTAAGTGTATGTAACCTTAGAGTGTTTTGGGTCAGCTGAGGTGTTCCAATCTAGGGGGAGATTGTTGGGTCAAGAGTTTGACCCAAATGAGGAGATTTGACCTAAATGAAGAATATTGAAGATTGAAATCTTCTCAACCTCCTCAGAAACAGCTAAGTATTGAACCCGGGTACACCTTGGACCTTCGAGTAAGCTTTTACTTAGCCGAGTACGAGATTTTGCCTCCCGGGCAAGGTTTACTTCAAGTAGTCTTCTTTAGTGGATATCCGAGCAAGGTATGCTTTTTAGTGTTTTCCCGAGTAAGGTTCATTAATTTGGCATATCCGAGCAAGGTTCACTTTGTCAAGCAGGATTGTTCTTCAAGACCAAGTATTTTACTCTTCCGAGTAAGGTTTGGTCAACCAAGTCCAAGAAACCAAGTATTTGGAAGACCGGGCAAGGTATTCTTTAATAATTGTGGTCCAAGTATACTTGATGAGTTGATGGAATATCTCTAAGTTATATCGAGTAAGGTTCTGCTCAAGCAAGGTATGTACTCCCGAGTACGCCTTATCAATAAGTTATTCAACTGACAATGAGCCGAACAGGATCATAGAAGAACAAGGTTGCTCGTATGGATTTGTCAAGCAAAGTTTGATAAGTCCAAGAAGATTGAAGTCTACTCGGTGAATATTTTACTTTGTAAAATATTCTTTAAGTAAAGTCTACCCGGAAACTGATTCCGAGTACACTTCTATGTTTACCAAGTCTGAAGGAAGGCCGAGTACACTGCGTACTCGGAGACTGAAGTTTAATGAAAAGCCTACCGGAAGACTTGTTTTACACTTAGTATAATTTTTGAATATGTAAATTGAATATGTACTATCGGATAGGGTTTCTAGAAGGAATGACAGCTGTCCTAGGTTGGCAGGCCTATAAATAGAATAATTAGGGCACGCCGCAAAGGACACGAGAGACAGAGAGGATAAGACCGACACATTAATTAAGAGAATATTTTGTGTGTGACGGCTGTCCTAGGATTCCTCCTAAACCCTAATCGATTATCCTTTTGTATGATTAACGTTATATAAATGGAAATCTTTTGGTGAATCCTTCGTGTATCTTCGTATTTTTGAATATTCACTGCAACCGTATGTTTGTTATTGATTCCGCCTTTAACAAACGGTCATCTTTCTAAACATAGTAACCCGTCATTAACTCGCTTGTCAACACGATTAATTTTGTGTGAGTTATGACATGATTGATTAAGATCCGATCCGAAACAACCTAACAATTGTTTTTAACGAATCACTAAGTGAAGCCTTAGCGAATTAAGTAACGAATCGTCTACAGTTGATAACGAATCAAACAGATAACGAATAGGTAGTTACAACGGTTGTAACAAACCTCTGACAACAAATGCCACGTGGCAGAAGTTGTTTTAAAACGGTTCCCGAGATGAGACACGTGTCACATGAATTAGTGGACATGAATTAGAATACTCAGCGAATTGGTTCACGAATCACGAATTAGATGATAATATTAACGAATTAGCTACAGTTATCAAGGAATTAGCCAAACTGCTAACGAATCAAGTTGAAAGGTTAACGAATTGAAGTGAATCTTCAAACCTTCAAACTTATATTTTCCAGATTTCTGGAAAAATATGAACACAAACCCAGAAGTTAAATTTGTAATAGTTAACCAATTCTTAACCAAATCACTCAAGCAAACTACCAACACACTCGTAATCACAACACGAATCCAATGCACCTCATTCCGTGAACAATAATCAATTAACATGTATCCAATCTAACCAAAAACCATCCCATGTTTCAGTCACAACCAGATCCAACTCACAAACCTTACAAAATCAATCCAATTACCAAATCCGAATCACAACAACCTCTCCTATACCTTGCCAAACACAAATCCAATCCAATTCACACACAATTCGATTCAAAATCAAACCGAATCTAAACTTAACACAAAATAACAATTAGACGTCTATTAACAATGAATTAATTATCAAAATCAAGAGCAAAAGAGCACCGAAAGCTCTGATACCACTTTTTTAAACTCGTTAATCTACAACACAGATCTTATCTGTGCATGATTAACCTAATACGAATCTAGTTCGTAATTACTCTTGATTGAATGTTATACATTATATATATATATATATATATATTAATTGTATGTATGTAATAATATTAGTATAAAGCTTGAGAGTGAATCTGGGCAGAGGTTTGATAATTAAACTCAGAAAACTTAAATAAACAGTGGACTAACCCACTATATATAGAAGACGGGTCTAGTTCGTTACACATTCGTAACGAACTAGGCACCTGCTTCGTTACATTACATAATATAGAATAATCTTAACGAAACACCCTCTGATTCTTTAAACATCCTTAAAGAATCAGAAGGGATAATCAACTTAGCTCTAGTTCGTTAAACATGCTTAACGAACTAGGCATTACATTAACGAACTACTTTAATAGATTAATAATTTATTACACAAATAAACGACAAATACATAAACGATAAATACAAAGACTCTAGAGGCAAAACCTTGCACTAACACATGCTCACCAGGCTCAAACCCATCAACTTCATGTCCCTCAAGCTCCTCCCATCAATCAAGGCAACCTTACTTAACTCAACACTACCAAACCCCGCAACCGCAAGCTCAAGTCTACCGGACATATTTCCACCAAACAACCTTCTTGTAAACTGTTCAAGCTCACGCTATTTAAGCTACTCCAAATCAACCTACCTAGACTGCTCCAACTTCAATGAATGCAACTCCTTATGGTGCCCTGAGTCACGTCAATTATGCTACTCAACGATCGTGAAGACCTTTGCCGCTCCCTTTATCTATCTTAATTTATTTTGTTTTTTCTTAATTACGTATTGTAACGCCTCTTTATGGCTTTGAATTATTTCCCCATTTGAACTATTTATCTTCTATCTCTTGAATAAAGTTTATTTTGTTTAGATTGTTATTGAAGCCTACTTTTGCCTTACTTCCTTACCTTCATTTATCCAACACATTCGCCTTAACTATATATAAGCTATCTCTTCTCCATCTTTAAAACTTCTATATATTTGCGATGTCTAAAAAAAATGTCTTGCTTTAGTAAAATCCACTAAAACTTTTGGAATCGTTTTATACATTTATTTTCTGACAAAAACTGCTTAAAATTTTTGTTCCTTGAAAAGCATGTTTTACTTAAACGTTTTGTAACCCACACAATAAGACGAGTTATGTGGACCATCCGAAGATTTAAGTAAGGATGCATACATAATTAACAAAGTCCTCGCATGGGAATCATGATCTGAATAGTTGTGTTTCATAATGAAGAACCGAAAGTAGTTGAGATAATAGTACAAATGTAAGAATGATAAGGACATGGTGGATACGTCGTTGGTACATCCTATATATATGTGCCTTTATCGGATTTTCATTTGGAGCGTTACTTAAACTATCTAAAGTTCTGTATTATGTAACTTTATTTAATGGTGTTTTTATAGTATTACTTAATTTCGGGACTAAATTCCCTAAAGTATTGGAGACTGTAACAACTCGGGTTTTCGAACTTATACTTTTACCTAACTCGGTTCAATGTTCGGGTTATTTTCATTCATAATATTCCCGCATTTATCGAGTTATATATATTGTTTTATTAATATTTAGTTATTTATAATTATATCTATTTAACTTTGACACATTTAACCCAAAATATAACGTCTTAACCCTATTGTATCCAACCTCAAACTTCAGGGACCAAACTGTAAACTATATTATAACCCATATAATAAACTGGATATCCGTTCACCAAACCCGACCCATATTCGTGTTTCGTGAACCCGAATCTAAGATCTCTAACTTGGCAATAATTCTCGTGTAATTGATGAAGTTGATCTTGTAAATCATTGTTTTTATCAATTTCTGCCTTAACCGACACTTTTTACAAGTTAATAATATCATATATTGATCTGTTTTCCTTTTTAAACAAACCGACAGCCTAATTAACCTCTTGACCACGAAATCACTTCTGATATTTCAATTAAACGCACTGATACGTTCCTTATTAAATAGTCGACATTACCCCCTTATTTAATTAGATTAGTTTGGTCGTTTATTACTCGTTCATACACCTTATAGTGCCGCCCACTTTTCGGTTACGTTAACCTATCTCCGATCATCATACCAGGCTTTAACGTTCGCGTGTAACTTTCCCGCAATCTTATTATCTCGATCATCTTTGTACGTCTTTGAGGTGAGTACCACATTCCCTGTATTTTACACGTTTTCCACGTTTTGGGGACATATGCGTAAACATATTTCTCATATATACTTATACACAAAACTGCAACTATTTTCTTATGTGCTAACAAATATTATACCATACTTGTTATGTGCTTATTTGCTTTACGTGAACCGCATTCGGAGACGTCCAACATAATCTCATAATAGTATGATCATACGCTAGTCGTTATAGCCATCGTGCTTCTCGACTTCTCATTTATACTTGATCATTGGTTAATTTGTTATTCTCATATGACTTGTTGCATTACTTATTTTTATATATACCATATGCACATTTAAACTAGTGTGTTTCTCACTCAACCTAGTGTTGACAAATCTACTTTATTTTCAACGCATGTGCAGGTTATCATGTGATTTGAAGTAGTTGAAGTTGGAAGATTACTTAAGGAATAATATTAGAGAAAATTTAATGAGACAATTAATTTTATGGTTTTTGTTTGTTTGATGCACTATTGTTTGAGTTTGGATATTGTATGGAATATTTAATTTATTTGAATTTATTAATTAGATATTGAAATTTTTAATGTTACATGATAGTAACCTTGAGAGCTGTGGGCAATCAGTGCACGCCCCGGCATTTTCGTCGTGGGTTGGGGTGTTGTCACACCCCGACCAAAGATGGCGGAACATGCCGGGGTGCAACGGATTGCCCAAATACACAAGACGCTTGATGTACACAAAATTATACAACTTTTCGGCATCAATAATCTCTAAAAACTGCAATTTCTATTAAATAACATAGCACAAAAAGCTACTTATCATAATAATATGTAATTCATGTGAAACAAAACCCCAAACGAAGAAACAAGCGAAAAGACGAAGAAAAACAGAAGAAAACACAAGAAAAGCAAAGAAACACGCCCTCATGCCTCAAGAAACATGCCCCCATGCTTCTGAACACCAGAAAAGACAAAAATCTACAAGAAAAGACAAAAACTAAGAACAAAAGCACGGGGACGTGCTCCTCAACCACGGGACCGTGGTCGTCTACAAGAAAAGACAAAATGAATTTAGCACATGTCACTAAAAAGCACGGGGGTGTGCCTACGTAAGCACGGGGCCGTGCCTCTCAATCCAGATTGCCTATAAATAGTGGCTCATTTTGTACTCATTTGGTGTGCCTTGAAAAGAGTTCTATCCGGTTTTCTCTTATAAAAACACATACTAACATTCACATAGAAGATTTAGTGAAGAGTTTGAAGGCTTGGAGGTCATCATCATCAACCATCATTAAGAAGGAAGATTCATCCACATTTTGTTAGATTGTTCTAGTTTAATTATGTGTTTGTTATCATCATCCATCCTAATGTTAATCACCATGCTCATTATGAGCTAAACTCAATTTACCATCTAAAATCTATGAAGAAGCTTTGTTTTACTTGATGTTTATTTAAAACATGTGATGTAGTCTAGTAAAGTACATGGTTATCTTACAATTATCTTTTGATGAGAAATGTTTCACCATCTTAAACTACTAATTCAAAGTTAATGATTGGTAATTATATTGGCAATCGTTCATGATAGATTCATGTTCTTGAAAGATAGAAATACTTTGATAATTATCGAAACATGGATCCTTATATTGTACTTAGAAATGATGAGATATAAGTTATGATGTATTTTTCTAAGTCTTGGTAATCCGAAAATGGCTTTGCTTAGGATATCATGCTAGTTAAAGAAATCATATGTTAACGGAATGTGTAATTATAACTTACATAAATCAACCAAGGGGAGGTTGTGTGACTAAACTATAACTACCCGAAGTTGTTAGAATTGGTATTTGAGAAATCGAAGTCAATCCTAATCTTTACGAAACTACTTGCCAACTTAAATTAACATCATTGAGGTGACATGGCATTAGGAAATGGTGGACTTTAAAATGCGCATGTTACCTCCTTAGTGCCAAAGATGCTCACTTAAGCCTTAAGGAGCTATCTATCATATATTTCTACGGCAAGTTTACCACATGTTTGAATATTAATTATTAATAATATAATGGAGTGGATTCTTGATCTTAGATGGTAACCTTCACGTAATTGAACTACTTGTTTAGAATCTCTCGTCTTGGTCACCTATATATTATATATGAGTATTTATATTTTATAAAAAGTTCAAAAATTAACCCCAAAATGATTAAAACTTCGATTAAAGTAAAACAACGATTTATCATTAGAAACATTTGTGTCGACGGATTGATACTTGGTTCTTACCAATACTATTCTACATATACAATAGGTACACTTGCCTATTTTGTGTTTATTTAGTCTTCGTAAAAATCGCTTTTATAAATTTAAAACACAATATTGTGCAAAAGCAAATTATCCCATCTATCATATTTTATACCCCACGCACGCACGCATCAAGTTTTTGGCGCCGTTACCAGGGACACGCTACGTTTCTAAGAACGATCCAAGTTTTAACTTAATCATTGTTTATAATTGTAAAAAATTTTAACTTTCATTTTATTTTGTTTTTATTTATTACTAATTATATAATCTTATGGCTAGACTAATTTTAACCTTTATTCACCTAACCTCTAATTTAGCTTAATTAATTTAGACCTTAGTTTAGTTTAAAATAGTTTAGCCTAACTCGTAGTTTAACTTCAACTAACTTTAGCTAACCTTTACTCTAGTTTTCATTTTGATTTAGTCCCATATATGTCCTCTACTTTTGAGCATGAGCTTGTTTCTCCAATTTCTGAACCGGAACGACTCTTTCGTCGACGAACACGTAAACGGACCGCAGAAACCGCCGAAGTAATCAAAGATGAATCAGTAGACGCCACCACATCAGGAGAAAATCAAACCAAAGAAATGATCGCGGCCTAGAACAAAGAGCCGAACATGAGCCAGTATGCCAAGCCAACTCTCGAAGGTTACAGCAACGGAGTGGCTCCACCCGAAATCACCGAAAATTGCGAAATCAAATCAAGCACCATTCATATGGTGGAAAATTCAGTTCAATTTCATGGTCTCCTCGACGAAGACCCTCTTTCTCACATATCTCGATTCCTACGAATCTGCGGAACCTTTAAAATCCAAAATTTTTCATACGATCAAATCAAGCTTAAACTCTTTCCTTTCTCTCTAAGGGCCAAGCCCTAGAATGGATAGAATCTATTTCCTCTGGTTCTATCACTAGTTAGGACCAGATGGTTGAACAGTTTCTCAACAAATATTTTCTGCCTGATAAAACTACCAAATACCGAGCCAGCATTACCGGATTCCGGACCGATGATGATGAGTCATTACACGCAGCATGGGAAAGATATAAAAGTCTTCTAAGAATATGTCCACATCATGGACTGAGCGTATGGTTACAGGTACAAACTTTCTTTGACGCACAATTCAGTCAAAACAAACAGGCCATCGACCAAATCGCTGGTGAAGACCTGGGATCCAAATCACCTAACGAAGCAATTCAAGTCCTGGAGAATGCCGCAAAGAAGAGTTTCACTTACAAACCACCAAGATCTACACCAACCCATAAAGGAATAGACCACGTTGATTCCAACACTCTTGTCACAGCACAACTTGAAGCCCTTTCTAAAAAATTCGAACAACTTCAAGCCGAGCTATCAAAAACCAGGCTCACCTGTGACACATGTGGAGGAAATCATAAAGCAAGTGACTGCAAAAAAGTCATCGAGGCTATGGAAGAAGTCGATTTCATCGCTCGACAGAACAACGCTTTCAGCAACAACTACAATCCAGGATGGAAATACCACCCGAATTTCAGCTGGATAGACGGAGGTAACACTCAACCCCTACCCGGATTAGAGAAAAGACCGATGAATCAATCCTTCCAACCTAAGCCTCAATTCCAAGATCAAAGTTCTAATAGCCATCAAAACCCAAGCTACTCAAAAATCAAAGAAATGATAATCCAACTCATAACCAAAACAAATGAAGCAGAAAAGAAGGCTGACTCAAGAGTTGTTGATATCAGCGGAGTATTACAAAAGCATGAAGCCGACCTCAAAAGTCAACAAGCATCACTACAGAATCTAAAAACTCAAATCAGACAAATTGCACAACAATTATCCGAAAGACCACCTGGCACTCTTCCAAGCAACACAATCACCAACCCAAATGCGACAGCTAACGCTGTTACACTCAGAAGCGGTACAACCACTGTTGCCCCACCAACTTCAGAACTAGTTACGGAAAAGGAGTCTTCTGATGAAACGCAGGAAAGACTGACCCCAACTAGCACCGTACAACCCAAGGAGACAGTCCGAACTTATGTTCCACCTATTTCATACCCTGGGAGGCTGAAGCATGAACGATTGGAGGCTCAATACGGGAAATTATTAGAATTACTCAAACAACTCCATATCAACATCCCTTTTGTCGAAGCCATCACTCAAATGCCAAAATATGCCATGTTTCTCAAAGAAATGTTGACAAACAAAAGGAATCTAGAGGAGCTCTCGCATGTCACTCTGAGTGAAGAATGTTTAGCAGTCCTCCAAAGCAAGCTGCCAACAAAATGACCGATCCAGGGAGTTTTACTATCCCTTGTCTCATAGGAAATTTGTCTGTTAACAATGCCCTGGCTGACCTAGGAGCTAGTATTAATTTAATGCCTTATGCGGTTTTTGCAAAACTAGGGATAGGACAACCAAAGCCCACCCGCATGAGCATTCAGTTAGCTGACCGATCAGTTAAGTACCCTCATGGCATTGTTGAAAAAATGCTTGTCAAAATTGACAGATTTGTTTTCCCAGTAGATTTTGTGATCCTAGATATGGAGGAAGACAAAAGTGTACCTCTGATTTTAGGAAGACCCTTTTTAGCCACCGCAAAGGCTATTATTGATGTTTGCACCGGCAAACTCACTCTCAGGGTCAATGACGAGGCCATCACTTTTGACATAGAAAAATCTATGCAATACCCGCAACATCACGATGACACATTATACTGTGTTGACATCATAGATTCCATCGTAAGTTGCTATATACGAGATTCCTCCATACCCAAGTCTTATACAAAACACTCAACATACCCATATTAGAAAACGAAAATATTAATGATGATTATCAGGAACCATCAGAAGTAGTATATGAAATCCCCGAAGGTAATGAAAAATCAAAACCATCAATCGAAGAACCACCAGCCTTAGAGTTAAAAGAACTACCAAACCATCTCGAATACGCCTTTCTAGAAAAATACTCTCAACTCCCAGTAATTATTTAATCTCACCTTTCTAAAGAAGAAAAGACGAACTTCTTAAGGTTCTTAAGAATCATAAGAAGGCTATCGCATGGAAGATCATGGATATCAAGGGCATCAGTCCTTCCTTTTGTACCCACAAAATTCTCATGGAAGAAGAATACAAACCCGTGGTCCAACATCAAAGATGTCTCAATCCTAACATGCAAGACATGGTGAAGAAGGAAGTAATCAAACTACTTGATACCTGATTAATCTACCCAATCTCTGATTCACCTTGGGTTAGTCCTATTCAAGTAGTACCCAAGAAGGGAGGAATGACGGTCGTAATGAACGAGAAGGACGTGCTGATACCAATGAGAACCATCACATGCTGGCGAGTTTGCATCGACTACCGGAAGCTTAATGACGCCACAAGAAAAGATCATTTTCCACTTCCTTTCACCGATCAAATGCTTGAGCGATTATCTTGAAAAATGTTCTACTGTTTTCTTGATGGATTCTCCGGATATTTCCAAATTCCCATTGCTCCTGAATATCAGGAGAAAACCACCTTTACATGTCCATGCGAAACCTTCACCTACCGAAGAATGCCATTTGGATTATGTAATGCTCCAGCCACCTTCCAACGTTGCATGGTGGCCATCTTTCACGAAATGATCGAACACTCTATGGAAGTATTCATGGAAGACTTCTTAGTCTTTGGAGATTCCTTCAATCATTGTTTAAAACACCTCGAAAAAATATTAACCAGATGTGAGGAAGTAAATCTAGTGCTCAACTAGGAAAAATGCCGCTTTATAGTCAAGGAAGGCATTGTTCTCGGTCACAAGATATCCCAGGATGGACTAGAAGTTGTCATCATCGTCGTACTCAGTATATCCCACCAATAGCAATGCTATGGACTAGAAGTTGATAGAGCCAAAATAGAAACCATATCCAAACTTTCACCACCAACTTCAGTCAGAGCCATTAGAAGTCTTCTAGGTCACGCAGGCTTCTACCGCCGCTTCATAAAAGACTTCTCCAAAATTTCTAGACCTATGACCAAACTTCTGGAGAAAGACGCACCATTCGTCTTCTCTGAAGAATGTGTTGAATCCTTCAATATATTAAAAGACAAACTTGTCAACGCACCAATCATGACTACACCCGATTGGACCCTTCCATTCGAAATCATGTGCGATGCAATTGACTTTGCAGTTGGAGCCGTACTCGGACAACGCATGGAAAAACACTTTCACCCAATCTACTATGCCAGTAAAACTCTTAATGATGCACAAGAAAATTACACCACAACAGAAAAAGAGTTACTAGCAGTAGTTTTTGCCTTTGAAAAATTTAGATCATACCTCGTTCTTTCCAAAACCTTACTCTACACCGACCATGCCGCAATTCGTTACCTCTTCAATAAGCAAGATGCCAAACCCAGACTTATCCGATGGATCCTACTACTCCAAGAATTTGACATAGAAGTCAAAGACAAAAAGGGAGCAGAGAATGTAGCCGCAGACCACCTCTCACGTTTAGAATGTCCAGCTTCAGAAGAACTTCACAAGAAAATTATCAATGATAATTTTTCACATGAAATTCTCATGCGCTTCCAAGCGGTCAAAAAGGAGAAAGACAAAAGTCCTTGGTATGCCGATTTCGAAAACTACCTAGCTTGTAGAATCCTAAGAAAATGACTTACTCATCATCAACGGAAGAAATTCTTCTCCGACCTTAAGTTCTACTTCTGGGAGGATCCATACTTGTTTAGGATAGGTGTCGATCAGGTTGTGCGTAGGTGTGTAGCAGGAAAGGAAGCCCTAGATATTCTCAAACACTACCATGAAGGACCAACTGGTGGGCACCATGGTACCACCACTACGGTCAGAAAAGTGTTTGATGCAGGATTCTTCTAGCCCACCATATACAAAGATACACATACTTTGATCTAAGCATACGATGCTTGTCAATGAGCCGGAAACATCTCATCCAAAAATGAGATGGCTCAAAAAGGCATTCAAATTTGTGAAGTCTTTGATGTATGGGGAATAGATTTCATGGGCCCATTTCCTAACTCATTTGGAAATAAATACATCCTTGTATCAGTCGACTACGTATCTAAATAGGTAGAATCACAAGCTCTTCCCACTAAAGATTCTCGAGTAGTTGTACGATTTCTGAAAAAATTATTTTCACAATTCGGCACTACAAAAGCCCTAATCAACGACAGAGCTAACCACTTCTGTAATGCTTTAATGGACAAAGTTTTAGAACAATATGGAGTTCACTACCGACTGGCAACACCATATCACCCTCAGACTATTGGGCAGGTAGAGGTCTCAAATCAAGGAAGAAAGAACCATAGGGATGAATCGCAAAAATTGGGCAAATAAGCTAGATGACGCTTTGTGGGCCCTCAGGACGGCTTACAAAACCCCCATAGGAATGACACCCTTCAAACTCGTTTGCGGTAAAGTATGTCATCTACCAGTAGAATTAAAATACAAATCCTACTGGGCTCTCAGAGCAGTAAACTTTGATCTAGCGTCCGCCGGCATAAACCGGGAAGATCAAATTCACGAGCTCGAGAAACTAAGAACATTAGCCTATGAAAATTCCTGGTCTTACAAAGAAAAGACTAAACGCCTGCACGACGCTCATTTAAAAGGAAACAAGAAATTCCAAGTTGGCGATCGCAAACTGTTATACAACACACGTTTACGTCTTTTTCCGGGAAAATTGAAATCACGATGGACAGGCCCATACATAGTTGAATCAGTCTTTGATTATGGGACTGTCAAGATTTCAAATTCAAATGGCCAAAAGTTCAAAGTAAATGTGTTGGGCCTAGTTTTGTGGTTTGAGCTTGTTTGTACTTAGTTCTAGCCATTGGGCTTTGGTTTTATGGGTGCATATGTAAACCGAGAACACTCATGTGTTCTCGGTGGGATTTTGGTGTTTGGGCCGGTCTATTGGTTGTTTTCCTATATATATATAGATGTAATGTATATGGTTAAAGGTTGTTCATTATTATTATTCTCTAGTATTGTAAGTGCTTAAGCACCCGACGTATTCAATAATATACGTGTGTTTTGAAGCAATTTTGTGTTACTTTACTTGTTCCTATTCGTGTTCTTGAATCACCGAGTGTTGGTATTCCGCACCAATACTCGTCAGGTTTATATCATATTGTAGTGATCCAGATTCGGAAGTTTGTTACATCTAGATTGACTACTGGTGTAAACTGAGTTCTCGGACAATATTAGTTTTCGGCTGTATTTCACAGTTTTCGGCCATTTGTTGTTCTCGGCTCATTATTGTTCTCGGTGACTGGTCTTTTTCGGTGACTGAGTGTTCTCGGCTATATTGTGTTCTCGGCCTACATAGTTCTCAAGAACTAAGTGTTCTCGACCACTGTCAGTTCTCGGTCAGCTGATTTGGTCAACAAGGGTAGTTCTCGGTCAACAAATATTCAACATCTTGAGTTCTCGGTCAAGGGGAGTTTTCGGTTAAAATTTTGGTCTACAAGTGTGGTTCTCGGTCAACTGTTCAATTTGTTGGTTTTTGTTTGGGCCTGTTACTCTTGAACTTGAATCATTTTATTGGGCTTTATCTCAACTGAACCAAAGTACAATTTTTAATCAGTAACAAATTTGAAATGGCACAATTAACTAATGGCAGCAATTCAACCAACTCGTCACTTCACCAAGAACTTGACTCCATCATGGGCACTGCTACTCGCATACCCCGTTTGTTATCCCACGAGGGTTTCAGTGAGTGGAAATTTCGTTTTGAACATTATGCCAAAATGAAAGATTCAAAGATTTGGAAAAGTATTGTAAGGGGATCTCAAAGGATTACTTATCAAAGGGCTGGTTCAACTGAGGTTCTTGTGAAACCTGTTGCGCAATACGATGATGATGACTTTGCAAAAGTTGAAGAAGATGAGAAAGCTTTATCAACTCTAACTATGGCACTTTCACCCGAGATTGCTCTCCAGTTTAGAGAGCTCCAATCAGCAAAGGAGTTGTGGGCCGCACTGATAGAAGTTTATGAGGGTAATGAGGATATGAAGAGAAGTCGCCAGGATTTGTTGTGACAAAAGTTTAATATGTTTAATCATGTGCTGGGAGAGACATTGAAATCTCAACTTCAGAGGTTTATATCCCTCATAACTGAAATGAGAACTGCTGGGATTTTTCTGCAAACCTCTGAAATTAACAACAAGCTAGTAAACTCTACCGAAAAATTGGGATATGAATGTTGCAGTTATCAAAAAGACCAAAGATCTCAATAGAATGAGCATGACTGAAATGATTGCCACCATTAAAGCATGCGATATGGATGATAAACAACGGGCTATAAATCATGCGAGTTCTTATAGTGCTGCTGGTTATAACGTTGCTTCTAATAGTGCTCTCATGTCTCAAGATAGCTTCTCACTGTTCAAACCTACTCAACAACCACCATAGAGAAACTTTCAGATGATTTCATCCACCCTTGGTCAATCATCATCATCACTCTCACCTAATCCAGCTCCAGTATTTTTTACCAAATCTGCTCAGTCTACAAATGATTTTGTCAAGACCACTGCTAGTCCAAATCCCAGCCAGATTCCCACTATACCTAAAGAAACTCAAGAAAATATTGCTCTAATGGCGGGATTTATGAATTGCTATCATGCATTTCTGGCCGGAGACTTAGTTCAACCAGTGGTTACTGCTGAACTTGATCAGATTCATCCCGATGATGTTGAAGAAATTAACATCTCGTGGCAAATTTCCATGGCAGTTTTTCGTGCAAAGAAGTTTACTAAGAGGACGGGTAGAAATAACTGGAACATGCCTAATAACCAAAAGGTGGGTTTACACTCAGATGTTACAACTGTCACGAGCCAGGTCATTTTGCTCGTGAATGTACTAATCCAGCTAAGGAAGGAAACACTGAAAGGGCCTTAGTTCTAGTTGGAAATGCTCGGGGTGAAGCTGGAGGTAGTTCTGGAAATGGTGAAAGAGGTATGGTTGCTCAAACATTCTCATGGGAAGATTAGATGGTTGCGCTGAACATTGGAAATCAAACTGCTAATTTCGCAACAGTTGAGGAATCTGAAGAGTAAAACACTGCTGAGGAGAAGGTTAAGGAGCTCCAATTTGCATACATGGCGTTCACTTCTCCGGATTCATCTGAGATACGTTTTCAACCATGTTCTTTAAATTGTGGTGAGAAAATTGAAATGTATCAACTTCATAATGACAGTCTAATTAGAGACATGGAAAGAATAAAATCAGAGAGTTTTAAACTTAAGAAAAATGAAAAAGGGTTTTTAGACAAAATTGAATCTCTCAACAAAGACATTAAGAAACTTAAGTCTGATTTTAGTATTAAGAGCTATCATTATCTTGATGCTAAACAAGAAATCGCTGAGTTGACTGTTAAACTGGAAACCGCCAAATTTGAAATTTTAAATTTGACTAGCAAGTTTGAAAAAGGTTGAACTTGATTTTAAGAAATTCGATGCGTCCAGTAAAGTTTTCAACTCAATGATTGAAAATCAGTTGTGGTGGAAGGAAAATGAAGGTGAGGGGATAGGATTCAGTCAAGTTCCCCCACCTTACAACCACAACTATGTTCCTACTCCTGTCACTAAAGAACATGAAGAAAAGATAAAGGACATGAAATATGGTAAACAAGATAAGGGTGATGGGACCGGCTCTGCGAATACCGGTCCATCTACCTCAAGTATGGACGATTCTAATGTGTCTACTTCATGTGCAGAAAAAGTAATTGTGAATGAGTGGACTAATGAGGATGACGACCCTAGCTTTGATTTTGATAATAATTTTATTTCTAATGTTTCCTTAGAACTTCCTGTTTTGAATTCTGTTATTCCGACTGTTTGTGTGGGCTTTGTTTTTAAGAGCAAGGATACTTGTGTGATTGTTTCAGTTGAAACATCAAATTCTAATAATGTGATTTCAAATAAAAACAAAATTTCAAAAAATTCAAAAACATCAGAAAAATATGTTGCACCTAAGTTTGTCAAGGAGGGATGCTCTAACGACAAACAAGGTGATACGTTGAAAAGGGAAAATGTGAATTCTCGCAAATCTAAACAGACTGGTCCACACAACCAGTCCAGACAAGGAGCTGACCAGAGTGAATTTTTCATAAAACGTTAGACATGTTTTAATTGTGACACTCCTAGTCATATTGCCAGAAACTGTCCACATCATTCGTACATTCCATACTACGGATTTTATCAAAGGAATATGCCATACGTGCCACATAATGTATATAGGCAAAGGTTTAGACATTATTCGGCTAGTTCCTTTGACGATGATTGGAATCGAAACAAATCTGGCAGGTTTAGTCCTCATCAGACGAAACCCAACATAATCAAAAGAAGGGTTAGTAAGGGTGTTTCAAGTTCAAAATCTCATAAAAACAATAACACTAGACCTAAACAGGAGAAGAAGACGGTTTCATCTAATCATCCTACGTCTAAAGCACCGGAGATCATGACAACCATTCGTACTTATAATTCCAAATCTTCCTGACATAAATGGTTGCCTAAGTCTCCGGCAAAAGCATCAAATCATTCTATTTTTTATGATCAAAAGGATATGTCATGGCAGTCAGTATCGACCATAGATAAGTCAGGGTCACCCAGTGTAAGCATGGACTGGGTACCAAAATCAAATTAATCCCGCGCTTCGTGCAGGGACAGCTATGGAGGAATATCATCAGACATTGGTATGTTAATAGTGGTTGTTCCAGGCACATGACAGGGGACATCACCCAGCTACACGACATTAATACTTTTAATGGTGGGTATGTGTCCTTTGCGGGAGGAGAGAAAGGAAAATGTTAATTTGAAAATGTTGTGTTGAAGTTTGAAAATGTTAATTTTGTTCTGAAATTGAAGCACAGTCTTTTAAGCGTGTCACAAATCTGTGACAAAGATTTTTCAACTTTTACTAAAAAGGAGTGCTTAATTCTGAAACCTGGTATAATCATACCAGAAGAATGGATTCTTGTTCGATCGCAACGAAAAGATAATGCTTATGTGATCGACATAAACCAAAATGTTCCTGACAAAAATAACATGCTTGTTTTCAAAAGTGTCAGAACATAATGCGATGCTTTGGCATCGTCGGCTTGGTCATGCTAATATTAAAAATCTAAATCGTCTTGCTAAAAAACAATTTAGTGCGTAGTTTACCAATCAAAGATCTTATGACCGTTGAAAAATGTGTGGCTTGCGCTTTGGGAAAACATCATCGAAAATCTCACAAGCCTAAGTTAATTAATTCCATCTCATCAGTTTTCCAGTTACTTCATATGGACCTCTTTGGACCCCTCCATGTTCTAAGTTTGTCTCGTAGTTCTTACTGTCTTGTAATTACTGATGAATACTCACGTTTTACCTGGGTATATTTCTTGTCAAAAATAAAAGTGAAACTGCAGATCTGATCAAGAAGTTTGTGGTATTAATGGAGAATCAACTGAATTTAAAGCTGAAAGGTATCCGGTGTGATAATGGTACGGAATTCAAGAATGCAGTTCTGAATCATTTTTGTTCAGAAAAGGGGTTGCTTCGTCCGTTTAGCGCTCCGAGGACACCGCAACAAAATGGTGTCGCTGAAAGAAGAAACAGAACTTTAATTGAGGCCGCATGAACGATGTTATGCGACTCCAAACTGCCTCTGTTTTTCTGGGCAGAAGCCATCAATACAGCGTGTTATATTCATAACAGGGTGATAATCAATAAGCCAAGATGAAGACTCCATATGAGATCGTTTATGGTCATCAACCCACTGTCACGCATTTCAGAGCTTTCGGGTGTCCATGCACATTACTAAATCTAGAAACCACTCCTAAATTTGGGGCCGCAGCGGATGAGTGTTACTTCGTTAGATATGGGGGAAATACAACATATCGGGTCTACAACAAGTCAACTAAGCAGATTCTAGAGTCTTATGAAGTTCGTTGGCTAGAAGAAAATGTGACTGACGCCCGTGTCGGTCCCGATTGGTTATTCGACTACAATGAGTTCTTCAAGTCGTTTAATGTGTTTCCATTCATCATCACAGACTCTCAAGGTAGTTCCTCAATGGAGATCACTCAATACAGTTCTCACTCATTGTCTCATATTTCTCCGTCACTGGATGATGAGGTTATTGAGATGACTAGTGCTTCGACCACAACTGATAATCAGCCCATCCAATATTTAGAGACCAATCACTCACAACCAATCTCGTCTGAGAATACTGCAAATGTTGAGGGAGAGAGTTCCGTTCGTCAGATATTCGGGAGCATACTATTTCCCGACGCCATTCCAGATGAATACGTTTCTGGCACCTCGTACTCTCACAGTACAGCAACGTCTGGATAGAAAAATCCTCTTACTGATTCTGGAGATATGTAACTAATCTTTAACCTAACAGTGATGTTTCTGATCATTCGATTCCCTCAAGAATCCAAAAGAATCACCCGATTGAGAACATCATAGGCCCCATTGAAGCGGGTGTGTCCACCAGAAGTTAGACCGGACACATAAACAGCTGTATGTTCTCTTGTTTCATATCTCAAATTGAACCAAAGAATGTTGAGATGGACCTTCAAGAACCTAGTTGGGTTGATGCTATGCTTGAAGAACTGAATCAGTTTGATAAGTTGAAGGTATGGAGATTGGTTAAACTGCCGGAAGGAAAGAAAGCTCTTGATACAAGATGGGTATTCAGGAACAAGCAAGATGACACCAGGGTTATTGTTCGTAATAAGGCTCGACTAGTAGTTCGCGGGTTTCGCCAGGTAGAATGGTTAGATTACACAGAAGTCTATGCTCCAGTGGCTAGACTTGAGGCAATTAGAATTTCTGGCATATGCGTCGTATATGGGTTTCACAGTATATCAGATGGATGTTAAAACCGCGTTTTTGTACGGGGTGGTCAAAGAAGAAATTTATGTTGATCAGCCACCGGGTTTCGTTGACTCTAAGAAGCCAAATCATGTTTACAAGTTAGACAAGGATCTGTACGGGTTACATCAGGCTCCACGGGCGTGGTATGCTACACTGACCGCACACCTACTTGACCACAGCTACAAGCGGGAATGATTGATCAAACATTGTTCAGAAAAATAGTCGAAAAGGATTTGATTATGGTCCAGATTTATGTTGATGACATCATCTTCGGTTCCACCAGTGCTGACTTGTGCAAAGAATTTGAAGATGTTATGAAGAAAAGATTTGAGATGAGCTCGTTGGGTGAAATGACAACATTTCTGGGGTTACAGGTTCGACAAAGTCCAACGGGAATTCTGTTACATCAAGGAAAATATGTTGAAGATATGCTGGCTAAGTTTGAACTTCAAGATTCAAAGAGTGCTAACACTCCAATGGCAGAAAGACCACTATTGTCGTCTGATCCTGAAGGGAGTCCCGTAGATCAAACATAATATCGATCGATGATCAGGTCTCTGATGTATCTCACAGCCAGCCGTCCCGACATAATGTTCGCTGTCTGCCAATGTGCTCACTTCCAGGCTAATCCTAAACTCTCTTATTTAATTGCTGTTAAACGTATTTTTAGATATCTGAAGGGACAACCGAAGTTAGGTCTTTGGTATCCCAAACAATCAGAATTTGATCTTTATGTATTTGCTGATAGCAATTAAGGTGGACATGACATTGACATGAAATCCACGTCAGCTGGCTGCCAGTTTCTTGGATATCGGCTCATTTCATGGCAGTGTAAGAAACAACAAACAGTCTCTACTTCGACCGTAGAAGAAAAGTATGTTGCTGCATCCGTTTGCTGCTCTCAGGTTATCTGGATGCAAAATCAGTTGCTGGATTACGGTTTGGAATTTCTTGACACTCCTATTTTCTGTGATAATGATGCAGCCATTGCTATTGTGAAAAACCCGGTCCAACATTCCAAAACCAAGCACATCGATATTAAAAGTCATTTTATGCGTGACTGTTTCGATCGAAAATTGATTCATCTTTAACAGGTCCACACAGATAATAATGTGGCGGACCTATTTACAAAACCGGTCGGTACATCAAAATTTAATGTGCTTGTGAGCTTTCTTAAAATGCTACGTTTTGAGGATTGAGTCTTTTTGGGAGTAAATTTGTACTTGTTTTGTTTATTTTTTTGCACAAACTGAGGGGGAGAAAAATCAAAAAGACATAAATAGTGTGTGTGCATTGTTCTTATTTTAGAAAAAATAAAAAAAATAAATAAAATAAAATAAAATTTTTAACATTCATTTTTGCTTAAAATTATGTCGGTTGCTCAAGTTTTAAGGACATATACTTGTATATGGTTGGTTCGGTGTTCTACCTGTAGTTTCACAGGATAGCCATTTACCTAATGACTGAAAGCACCCGGGGCGATTATGATATGTTGTTTGTGTTCCGTGTTCTTTTACTTAAAATTATGTCGGTAACTCTGAGTTGGAAGGACATGTGTTTTCATGCATATTTGGTCCGGTTAACCACTTGTGATTACAATGGATAGCCATTAACCTGAAAGCTTAAAGTGACCGGGGTGGACTGAATGCTTAACACGTGTGTTCTATTTAACTCTTCGGGAAGTGATATTATTATTCAATTAACGGCTTTTTAGAAGCTTTAAAATATTTTCAAATGGAAATTGATCCAACCTTTGGAAAGTGATAGATAAATTATTTCTGTGTGCCTAATGGGTGAAGTTATTAAGCTTAAAAGGCTCTAGAACAGTCATTGATGTGCATGGTACTTTCCACGATGCGTAAAAGTTAAAGTGATATAAACTAAATTTGCTAAACTTAATGTGAAGAGTCATTTTGAAGACAGGTGCATGTCTCCAAATACATCTCTCCAAAAGATAGGCAGAAAAGCAATTACCCAGTCATACACGAGCCCATTAGTGTCTTGATCACCAAAAATATTGTATAGTCAAGCTATTTCTACTATTATTATTATTATTAAAAAAAATGTGATTGAAGTAATTTATGTCTATTAAATTATCTCATTATCAAGGCTTAAAGGGTCAAACTAGAACTACAGAGATGGGGGCACACAAGTAAGTCCTGTCATGTCTCGAATGAAAGGCCTGTCAGTTTACTGGCACTAAGTCCAACGTTCAACCTTAAAAACTAAGCCATGCTTTGTATAAAATTATTTTGATCAAGAACTAGGGGGTTGGAGTCAAATTGGAGTGATCTAGGGAATGCCAAATACGCTTTGAGAAGAGATAGGAGACATCACAGGTCCATGAGTGATGTCCATCTAAGCTTTATGTCTAACTGAACCTTAATCATATCACTGATGCGATGAAAGATCATGCTAAGTATGGGATACACGCTATCAATTTGTTTCTTAGATGTCATAATAATGCTGAACATGAATCCTTGTGACAGCCTCATAAATGATATGATTCCATGTTCGGATCTTTTCATAGAAGGGCGGCAGCTTTACGAAGAACTGAAATATGATCCCGTTGCTAAAAATAAAGGGAGTTGTCTTACTTGTGTGTGAGTATTTATTTCCGTTTTATTTGATTTTATCTTATTTTATTTTATCTTGTCTTGGCTAATTTTACATTTCTTCGAAATTACTCTCCTCGAAACGTGTGTGTAAATAGTGTTTTTCTTAAAACTTGGTTTTTTTTTAAAGATTGGTATTTCATCTAATAGATTTTGAGTCCAGTTGGGCTGGTTTTTTGGGTGTTCGGCTTACTTTGAGCCCACAAGGAGTTTTCGGCCCGCTGAGTTTGATATAAATATATTAAGGGTTTCTCCTTTTCACTTTTATTATATTTTCAATCTCAAAACCCTCTCGGCCGAGATCATCTTCTAAAATATTTCTTGCCAAGATTAAAACTTTCTCACTAATCAAAGATTCAAGTGTGTTTTGTGATTAGCAGGTACTGGATATAATTACATAAGGTTTACATCTCACTAAGACCTAGCGTTGTGGCCTCACAAACTGTCTTTACGGATGACTTGATGAACTCTGATCATTGGTGCTATGAGTAATTGGGTTATTGATGGATTTATTAATGGTTGATTACGGGCTTTCGGTTGATTATGTGTGAGATGTTGCAGGTTTAATGGAAGTTTTAGGGATCTCGGTGGGTTGAAGATGATTACTCGTCTCCCGAGGTGGAATTCAAAGGGGTTTTCTGTCCACTGCTGTCAAGGAGTTCTTGGTTGACTTTCGTTGACCGAGAACCCTCTCTCTTGACAGAAAACTTTGTTCTCGGCCATATCTTGACCGAGAATCCCTGTTCTCAGTTAAATGCTGACCGAGAACCCTCTATCAGGACAGAAAACTTCGTTCTCGGCCAAATCTTGACTGAGAACCCTTATTCTCGGTTAAATGCTGACGGAGAACCTTAGTTCTTGGTCAATTCTTATTAACTTCTGTTGACTAATAACTAAATTGTTAACCGAGAACTCAACTGTTTGACCGAGATCCCTCCTGCTGGGCCTAACTCTCACTGATTGGGCCCAAACCGTCACAGTGGTGTGAACTTGGACCAGCCAAATGTATTTTGGGCTACCTGATGAGTTTTACCATTTATGACTAAAGATTTTTACCATTTATGAACAAATTGTTGATCCATGTCAAGATAATTTAATTGTTATCTAACCTGTTAAGTTTGGTGCAGATATGCATGATCAAAATCCGTTAAAGTTTGTAGATACTCATAATATAGCTGGTCACCTGTATGACCCGCCACTGGCTCACAAGGAGTTTAACTCGATGATTGTTGGACTCAACACTTGCAGGATCTCTCATGCTCTTCGTGAGAATCCTGTCATTTGCAAGAAGATGGTCACTGATTTCTGGAAGAATGCAAAGATCAATTCTCAAGGGGCAAATGGAGTGATTTCAATCGACTCCAAGATACATATGAAGCCTGTTACCGTTACTGAAGCAATTATCAGAGAGGTACTTCTGTTTGGGGATCAACCCGACTACCCAACAGAGTATTCCACAGCCGAGGATACTGAAGTAATTACTAGAATGGGGTATGAAGGCACTTATCCACTGGCAATCAAGAAGCTGTTTTACCCCTACTGGAGATATCTATTGCACACATTATTCACATGCATCTCGGGAAGAAAGGGGGGCTCAGATGAGATCAGTCACACTCAAATGTCTGTCGTTGCTGCTCTGATCATTGATTGGAATTACAACTATTCCAAATTCGTCTTCAATGAAATGATGAGCAATCTCAGGGCAAAGAAGAAGGAGATGTTTTTGATGTACCCAAGGTTTTTGTAGATGATCCTTGACTCTCATTACACTTATTTGGTTAAAACTGTTGAGACCTTGGATATGAAGACAATGGGACCCAATTCCTATGGCTTAATGAAGCAGTCAAGAAAAGGAGCCAAAATAGTTTACAAGGGATTGAGACCCCTGGAAAAATTAGGTCATTTAAATTAGGTCATTTTGCTGAGACTAAAGCTGAGCCTGTCATAGTTCAGATTGCTGACGAACACGTGGTACCCGCTCAAACACGTGCTACCACATTTGAGATCTCCGATGATGAAGATGATGAAGAAGAGCTCCGTCAGCCAAGCACTCTTACAGTTGATGAAAAATTAAAAGCCCTCAAAGCTGCTAAAGTTCTATTTCAGTCAACTGCTCGAAAGCCTCCTCTGACAGTTACTGAAGATGCTGAGGAAGACTAGTTGAAGAGCCAACTGCTGATCTCATTCATCGTAAACGAAAGAGGGATGATTTGAAATCAAGCGAGTTGGCCAGTGAAGTCGAAACAACCAAAGCTACACCAACACCAACTATCACACCAGCACCAGAATCAACCTCCAGCCCTCAACAAATCATCGATCAACCAGAATCACATGTCCCAGAATCACAAACTGAACCAGTTGCATCTACTGCTGAGCCAACATTTATGGAGCTACTGTCTAGTGATTTCGGTGATGATTTTGATTTTGAAGCAGAGATTCCACACACTGATACTGAAGATATTCCCTCTGGTTCAGCCGGCCATTTTGATCAAGGTCAGTCAAGTTCTGGTGTTTCTGAAAAGGTTGCTCAAATCTAGCCATGCAGGAAACCTATCTTAAGAACAAGGGAAAAGGAGTGGTTCTCGAGAATGCTCCTGTGGATGTCCAGGCGCTACAACGTCGAGTCTTTGAACTCGAACAAGATTCTGAGATTAAAGACGTACATATCCAGGAACTTGAGGCTAGCAACTCGGATAAAAATTCCAAGATTAAAGAGTTGCAGTCTGGCATGGGAGGTTTGACAGCTATGTATCTTGATCTCCAACAAAAACTATTTCAGAAATTTGGAGATAAGTTCAAATGTAATGAAGATATGACATATCAAACTTCAACTGCTAATCAAAACAAGGATTCTGATGATCATCCAGATGATAACGCTGGTGTCAGTCGACAAGAAGAATCATAGTCTCTAAACCAGTATTTGAATGCACCATCTGTTACAAAAGAAAAGTCTGACAGAATTAAGAAGAAACTGCTTGAGAAGGGAAAGAAAAAGCTGCTGGTAATGAAGAACTCAGATCAGAATGTTGTGTCTTTAGATCACCCAGAGAGATATGTTGTTACACTTCAAAAGGGATTCTCTGACAAATACGGTGATCGATCTGGAGTTCTATCCTGGGGTTTTGATGCAGATAAGAACATGTGGTGGGTCAAGAGAAACTCAGGAACAATTGAGTACTATAAAAAGATGAAAGACTTTGGTTCCTGGACTAAAGTTGATTTGAGTGACCTAATAAACGCTCCATTTTCAAATTCATCACACGACAAACGGGGCACAGATTTCTTGAACTTTCCCAAGCGTCAAGTTAATAAAGGTTTTCCAAATATGCCAACCGCTGAATCTTTCCTGAAGAAAGCCAAAGGAGTCTAGGATTCACGAACTGGGAAAACTATGGTAAATGTGATGTGGCCTCCTACAAAGAAAGCTACTTACATTCCCGTACCAGGTGCCATTCCCGATGGTACATTGGATAACATGATATTCTGGTTCTTTGATCATGTTACTGCCACAGCTGTTGTCAAACTACAAAAGGGAAAAGGTCAATACCGCTTTGTTGACCCTAAGGATCTGTTGAAATTTCATGAGAAGGATATCAAGACACTCAGCATGCATCAGATTGTTGCTGATGGTATTTTTGAAACAGCCGCCAAAGAATACACAAGAATGGTGGAATCTATCATCAATAACAAGTTTTGGGCTGGAGGACTGAAAGATGCGGATATTGACTACATGGAGGAAGAGTAAAAATAAAGCTACAAACCAAGGGGGAGATTGTTGGGCCTAGTTTTGTGGTTTGAGCTTGTTTGTACTTAGTTCTAGCCATTGGGCTTTGGTTTTATGGGTGCATATGTAAACCGAGAACACTCATGTGTTCTCGGTGGGCTTTTGGTGTTTGGGTTGGTCTATTGGTTGTTTTCCTATATATATATATAGATGTAATGTATAGGGTTAAAGGTGGTTCATTATTATTATTCTCTAGTATTGTAAGTGCTTAAGAACCCAACGTATTCAATAATATACATGTGTTTTTAAGCAATTGTGTGTTACTTTACTTGTTCCTATTCGTGTTCTTGAATCACCGAGTGTTGGTATTCCGCACCAATACTCGTCAGGTTGATATCATATTGTAGTGATCCAGATTCGGGACTTACAAAATGGTCATCGGTTAAAACCATATATCGATGGACCATTTGAAGAAATTCTAGAGGTGGTAACCCTCCAACTCCCTGAATAGGAAATTAAGGAAACAAGGTCTGGCCAAGACCTTCACAAAACTAGGCCTTGTAAATATTTGTTTAAAAAAAGAATAAAAAAAAAAAATAATAATAATAATAATAATAATAATAATAATATAAACGAAAACACGGGGGCGTGCTTCCAAAAGCACGGTCCCGTGCCAAAAATTGCGGACCGGAATCTTCGCTGCAAAAATCTTAGTCAGCCTGACTTGTAACAGAATTATCAGATTAAAAACACGGGTCGTGCTTCCAAAAGCATGGGACCATGTTTAGGTATCTGGTTAGCTATAAAAGGCACCTCTTTCCATTACATTCCATGCACCAACCAAAACCAAAACAATTCTCTCTGAAAATGCAACATGCCTACTGAAATGAGTGAAGCAATACTCGTTCCTTGACACCCAAGAAACGATTGCCGCAATGTTTCCAAAACCGAACTTCTCTTGAAACTTCAAGAACTCGTTAAAGAATTCACCGAAATAAATCTCCTTGCTGAGATACGCCTCGTTTAACTCACCGAATCAGTGGAAAACATGAAAATGGAACTTTGAAACGTCAATGAACAACTCCAGTTTCAAGTTCTCGGTTTCACATACTTTCCACCACCAGGACCATTCGGAGGAGGAGAGCCTTTTCGGGGAAATCTAGGAAACTTAATTTTCTTTTTTTTTATGTGTAAACAAGTGCATTACGCACAATGTGCTAGGAACTTCGGGCTTAACCCGAATATTTTCTTATTTCTAGGAAAATCGGGCTTATCCCGTATTTGTTTTAGGACCTTTTAATTTTAATGAAAAGTTACTTTTAGGATGACTAAACTTCTAAAATAACATACTAAACATCATTCTAAGCATTCCAGCACTCGCATTTTGCTGAAAAATACAACAAAATTATATGTGACAAAAAGCACGGGCCGTGCTTCAAAAAACACGAGGCCGTGGTCACCCTAGAATCTTCAGCATGATGTGCGCTGACTCCGTACAATTCTCTGACTCAGAAACATTTATTCCCCTAGCAGCACGGGGCCGTGTTCAACTTTCTAGTCTCTATATAATGCATGCATACACTCACTATTCCATTCACACCAAACACAACATTACTGAAATGGAAAGCAAGAAGGTTGAATGGAGGCCAGTGAGGAACGGCAAGCAACATGAATCTTCCTCATACCTTGAGGAGGAGGTCATGAGGCTACAATGCATCATGAGGGACCAAGTTGAAAGCAACATTCAAACCGTAGCTCGCGCAGTCGAGCTAATCAACAAAGTCGAACTGCTTAGGTTCGAAAACTTCCATGTGGATGGCCACCACAAAGATGTGGCTTTCAAGCTCAACTCTCTCAACCGAGAAATAGTTAAGCTCGAAAAAAAGCTTTCCGAGCTCTTGGAATCCAAACAAGCACCACCACACATTCAAGACTTGTTCGGGAATGGTGGTCGTTGAAGTCCCGACTTTGTTTCACGTTAAAGTTGCTCCCGCTAGTGTTATGTATTAGGATATAGGATTGTTGTTGTACTTTTCATTTCTACTATGTTTTATTGTGTCTTTATGTTTTATGTTTTAATGAAAATTAGGACTTTTAATTACTATCATAAACTAACCAAAATCAGTTAAAAAGGAACCAGACCGACAAATAAACAAAATCAAAAGGAAAACTGTCTGCATCATGCAGCACGGTACCATGCTTCCAAAAGCACGGCGCCATGCTTTTAACCCCACAACAGTTACGATTTTAAAATTATTAAAATAACTTTTCCCAACCATCAACCCTAACATCCACTTCGTTTATGGACGATAAACCGCTGACCAACCCCTATTACACTAATTTCTTCATCAATCTTCAATTCCGAACCAAAGGTATGTTAATTTAACAGTTATATTGTTCAAATTCATCATTATAGGTTTAGTTTAACCCTAAAATCTCTCAAATTGACCAAATCGGGTCTAGACCCGAAAATGATATGGGTTATTCTATTAGTACAGGATGAATAGATTGTTGAATGTTTGATTGTTAAGGTTTAATTGAAAGAAACAATTTGGGTTTTGGATCTTAAGATGAATATCCAACAAATTAATAAACCCAATTGTTATAACCGGTTAGAAACGAATGTTCGAATCTGAATATGGTAGAATTAGTATTAAAAACACGAGCCGTGCCCTAAACAACAAGAATCGTGGTCAACCATTAGTCAACCAAAAGTCAAAATCAAAAGGAAATGAACAGCAGCAACAGCACGGTACCATGCTTTTGAAAGCACGCCGCCGTGCTTTGCTCTCTGTTCCAGCACATTGAAAATTTTTGATAAATTTTGACTAATTTGGGTATAAATTGCAGATGGCCGAGTATGGAGACGATGTTCATGCATTTTTAGGCTTTACCAAATGAAGGGTAAGGGACAGACAGGCTAATGCAAGACTAACCTACCTAAACAAATGATTTCCAGAACCTAACTTCTACGTTTGCAGAGACACATTGCGGCAAGTTAATCAATGGGCCCAATACAAGACATTTTTGAAAGGGTCGTGGAGAAGGGTCTTTGAGCAAACAGGAGAGGCAGTGACAGAACTGACAAAGGAGTTCTTGGCCTCTTTCAACATAAAGAAGAAGAAATTTGACATGTGAGATGAAGATGCAATCGAGTTTAGATGTGAGGGTGAATGACACACAACTTCTGTCACCCAACTGGGAATTGATCTGGGAATCTACACGACCAATGAAACTGACTCAGACATTTGGTTTAATGCTAAAACAAACTTTGTAGATGAAGATGCTGATAATGAGGCTGAAGCAGGATACACACATTTAGAGGCTTGGGAAAAACTGAGTTATGGTACTGAGGAATACAATGCAAGCGTCACGAAGAGCACAACACTACGTGACCCACTCATGAGATACATTCACCATCTACTTAGTCACACTGCTACAGCTCGAGGTCAAAGTGAGGAGGTTGTTAGCTTGAGGGATCTTTGGGCACTGTACTGCATGAAGAATGACATACATTGCAACATCACAATGTTATTCTGCAAGCTTTTCATGACAAATGCAACTGCAAAAGGAAATACCCTGTTCTTTGGTGGCCCTTGGATCTATAACCTCTATGGGGCCTATAATGTGGACAGAGAAGGGACCCGAAGCCAAGACCATATAGCTCTCAGCCTTGTTTATTGCGAAAGCATGCAAATGGTTCAGCGAATCGAACAGAACCCGGATGTGTGGAGATTCTGTGATAAGTATAACCAGGTTTGGGACCCTGAGGACCCGACAGAGATGATGATTCAGGACGTGCATGAGAGGAGAGGATCACCGCCCAAACAGTACTGACGCCGCACCTACCATCAGAGGGAGGCCCATCTTCATCAGGGGCCGGCCCCAGCTCATCATAAGACAGCCGATACTCTTTCGAGGGACTGTATGGACTCATTAATCAATTCTCAGCTAACACTACTGCCTCATTTGACAGGATCACAAGTCAGATCGCAGCCTCAGACACACAGAGAGCAGCAGAGTACGAGGAGACGAGGAGAGAGATTGATCGATTGGGCTATAGCATGGATAGGCAGTGCGGAGCATTTGACCCGGACACGAGTAACTGAAGACTGGCGGCACTGGTAGGTTGGGTACGGGCATGGTCATGGTTTGGTAGTCATTTCATGACACTTATTATTATTATTGTGTGTGTTTTAAACAATTTACTTTCTGTCGTACTTGTTTATTTCTTGGTTTGGTTGGATACTTTTATGGCCATAGGTACCAAGACATTATGGTAGGTACTAATTTAGCCCGATAGGGCAAAGGGTAGATGGTTCCATACCAAATTTTCAGCAAATTATGCTAGGTTGTTTGTGGTTGTTTGCGGTTTTATGTTATACATGTACAAAACAGGAAAACGGACGATAAACCTGGGACGCTCTGTCAAAATTTCGTTAACCCTTAGGGAAGTAACTCTCTATTTTAACCCACTATACTCAACTAGAATTTTTATCTTTTCATGAATCTGTTCAGGACAATGTGAGATTCAAGTGTGTGGAGGGGAATTACTTAACCAATTGTTCAAATAATTATAAAAATTATCTAATCAACAAATATTTTTGAAGCAAACAAAGATTATTTTTATAAATCCTGAAGAGAAATCCAAGAAAAGTTTTTCTCAAATAACCAATTAATACTCCAATAACCAAAGGAAACTGAAAAAGTAAAAAGAAGTTTTGTAATATTGAAAATAAATTTATGCAAAATATGGCGTTAATACCCAATTCCTCCGTTACTGTGAGATAAACCTCATGCCATATAAATATTTATTTTCGGAAGCTTTGAGTGAGTCACATGTTCCATGTGATTTAGAACTTGTCGCAATTATTCATTTCAAGACCGCACGAAGCGTTATATAAGGAAGAAGGTAATATTTTCACAATCCTATCAAACCATTCTCCGAATTACAAAACCCAAAAACCTCAACCAAAACCCTACCACTTGATCCATCTTACCGGTAAAATACAACACTGGTCTTTTACCGGCAGACCCTAAGGAACTGGAAATGCATTCTTTCGATTTCAATTTCCTTTGCTGCATACACTTCACAAAACCTAGGTTGCCTCCAGAACTTAGGGAGAGAATCTTTTCCTTTAGAAATGAGGTGAGGAAAAAGTGGCGCCAAGACGAACAAAGGCCACCATTTTGTGGAATTTCCAAAAATGCAATGAAGAGAAGTGCAGAAAGATACGAACGATGCTTAGATTGCGGAAACTAGTCCCACAAAGAAAGATGTAGAAAAAGTCAAACTCAGTCTCAGCATGAATATACCGAACTAATGAGGGTGGGGGCTATTAGACACAAAGCCGAACGATCCACTAGAGTTGGAAGTTATGTTCAGAACAGGATTGAGGAAGAACTGATCCACATCCTTGACAAAACTGGTTTTGACGATCTGACCTTCAAAGATTCATTAGGTCTCTAAAAAAATTGAGAAAGTGCTAACCATCGAAGACATCTCAGAATCCCCGACAATCTAGAAAAAGTTGTATTTATCATCCTCAACCAAGAGCCCTTATCCACCACAAAATACCAAAATCCCAACTTACGTAGAACCAACCCATATTACCTTCTGATTTATGCAACCCTTCACAAAGGTGGAGATTTGAACGTGTTACAAGCTTATTTATCACATATTGCATTCTGACTAAGAGTGTTCACATACATACATCAAAGGTATGATCATATATAAAACCGAGTGTGAATGAACATTGTGAGAACGTAACATTTTGCATAAACGGAAGCTCATAAAAACAAAATTTTCTTTTATCACTAATACGAATTGGTAATTTGTTTCCATTTTCTTGTAGCTCGCTTAAGGGATGGCTATAATCCAAGTTTGTTGTTTTTAGAGAGTATTTATAAAAAGATTGCTTGAGGACAAGCAATGTTCAAGTGTGGGGATGTTTGATGTACATAAAATTATACATCTTTTCGGCATCAAATAATCTCTAAAAACTGCAATTTCTATTAAATAACATAGCACAAAAAGCTACTTATCATAATAAAATGTAATTTCAGGTGAAACCAAGCCCCAAACGAAGAAACAAGCGAAAAGACAAAGATAAACAGAAGAAAACACAAGAAAAGCAAAGAAACACACCCCCATGCCTCAAGAAACACGCCCCCATGCTTCTGAACACCAGAAAAGACAAAAATCTACAAGAAAAGACAAAAATTGGGAACAAAAGCACGGGGCCGTGCTCCTCAACCACGGATCCATGGTCGTCTACCAGAAAAGACAAAATGAATTTAGCACATGTCACTAAAAAGCACGGGGGCGTGCCTACGTAAGCACGGGGTTGTGCCTTTCACTCCAGACTGCCTATAAATAGTGGCTCATGTTGCACTCATTTGGTGTGCCTTGAAAAGAGTTCTACCCGGTTTTCTCTTTTAAAAACACACACTAACACTCACATAGAAGATTTAGTGAAGAGTTTGAAGGCTTGAAGGTCATCATCATCAATCATCATCATCAACCATCATCATCATCGTTAAGAAGGAAGATTCATCCACATTTGGTTAGATTGTTCTAGTTTAATCATGTGTTTGCTATCATCATCCATCCTAATGTTAATCACCATGCTCATTATGAGCTAAACTCCATTTACCATCTAAAATCTATGAAGAAGCTTTGTTTTACTTGATGAATATTAAAAACATATGGTGTAGTCTAGTAAAGTACATGGTTATCTTACAATTATCTTTTGATGAGAAATGTTTCACCATCTTAAAATACTAATTCAAAGTTGGTGATTGTCAATTATATTGCCAATCGTTCATGATCGATTCATGTTCTTGAAAGATAGAAATACTTTGATGCATTATCGAAACATGGATCCTTATATTGTAGTTAGAAATGATGAGATATAAGTTATGGTGTATTTTTCTAAGTCTTGGTAATCCGAAAATGGCTTTGCTTAGGATATCATGCTAGTTAAAGAAATCATATGTTAACGGAATGTGTTATTATAACCTACATAAATCAACCAAGGGGAGGTTGTGTGACTAAACTACAACCACCCGAAGTTGTTAGAATTGGTATTTGAGAAATCGAAGTCAATCCTAAACTTTCTACTTTACGAAACTACTTGTCAACTTAAATTGACATCATTGAGGTAGCATGACATTAGGAAATGGTGGACTTTAAAATGCACATGTTACCTCCTTAGTGCCAAAGATGCTCACTTAAGGCTTAAGGAGATATCTATCATATATTGCTATGGCAAGTTTACCACATGTTTGAATATTTATTATCAATGCTAAAATGGAGTGGATTCTTGATCTTAGATGGTAACCTTCACGTAATTGAACTACTCATTTAGAATCTCTCGTCTTGGTCACCTATATATTATATATGAGTTTTTATATTTTATAAATAGTTCAAAAATTAACCTCAAAATGATTAAAACCTCCGATTAAAATAAAACAACGATTTATCATTAGAAACATTTGTGTCCACGGATCGATAATTGGTTCTTACCAATACTATTCTACATATACGATAGGTACACTTGCCTATTTGTGTGTGTTTAGTCTTTGTAAAAATCACTTTTATAAATTCAAAACACGATCTTGGGCAAAAGCAAATTATCCCATCTATCATATTTTATACCCCACGCACGCACGCATCAACGTTATTAAAGCGACAATATTTAATCAACTCATTTAATTCCGCAAAATCATAAGATGTCGCAAACATGTTCATACAATAATCATAACAAAACATAGCAAATAATATATTGTTCATTTTTGCAAATATCTTAATAGTCTTGATTTAATTTTCCTTCAAGCCTCGAGTCAACCAAAATTCAAACCTGTAACATTGCATAAAATAAAGTTTATCAACACAAAGGTTGGTGAGCAATTTCATAGTTTTAAACAATATGTATATAATAGGAAATTCCACAACTTGTATACGAAACAATAAATAATAGCCATAATTTGGATAAAATGAAATCGCTAATAAGAATACATTAGCGACACCTTGCTATAAGAGAATACCAAATAGTCTATGATTTTGATTGAAATCGTTAATAAGAATACATTAACGACACCTTGCTAAAAGAAAATACCAAATAGCTAAGGATTTAAAAATCAACCCTCCAAAAGCGGTATACACATTAGCATATAAGCATGTAAGCATAGAACACCATATCGAGCATTTATTTAGGTAAAGTATACAATGAAGTTTGTGGTTTAAGACTCAAGTAAAAAGCATTTAGTTTGAAATAAGTATGTAATATCATCCCCAAAACGAAAGTTGGAAAATGGGGTATGAAAGTACTCACATTCAAGTATAAACGTGATCGGTAAAGACGAGTAATTGGGAGGACGGAGTTTAATGAGCAAAGCCTAAATGAAAAGAAAGCCTTGAATTAGAAATGTTGTTTTATGTAAACTTAAAGTAAATAATAAGAAATGCAAACAATCAAAGTTTAAGGTTTAAAATGTAACCATTTAAGAAATTATAATAATGATTCTTTAAAATATGTAAGTTTGCTTGAAACCGGGTTAAAATATCTAACCTTAATATTTACTCAACCTATGTTAAGTAATAAGGTGGATAAAAATGCAAGAATGAAAATCCCTTTATAATATAGATACTAAAACGGGTTTTAACGAGTGTTCGGGTTGTTGTTTCGGGTCTTGATAAATGGTCAAACCCAAAGTCAACCTTCCAAAATAATAAATTTTATGAGATAACTCAATAAAATCTAATAAGACTTAACCAAGTATGTAGTTCTACTGTTTTAGAACTAACAACGTACGTTAAGCAAGTGTTCGGTTTTGTCGGTCCAACTTTGTTATGAGATCAAGTTGGATTCAACTTTCCAAGTACATTAATAAAATGTTTAAAATCAGTTTATAAACTATTTTTAAAGAAATATACAAGTCTTGATAGCTAAAACACACTTGTGTGTCTTAAGCGAGTGAAAATCGGTTTAGTTCGGTTTGGTTCGGTTTCCATCTCACAATATGTTCATGGATGGTTGCCACATGCCCAAATATCAAAGAACTTGTATAATAATTTATGATGATACTTAAGTTTTACAACCAAAAAGTTAACAATAAAGTCTTTAAACGAAAGTTCGGTTTTCGGTTCGGATCTTGTTTCGAGTTCAGACAGAGGTAAGATTCTACAAACCCATAACCATAGAACTTATAAAAATTGTTTTAGAAACTTAAATCCAACAATAAGCATGTTTAAACAATTATTTAACAAAACTAGTAATCAAAGTTTGGTTTACGGTTTAGAGCTATTTACGGTTAAATCGAGGCTAGTCTCTTCAAACCCATAACCATGGAAGTTCATAAGTATGATATAGACACTAAAATTAGTAGAAGTTAAGCATGGTTAATATGTATAAACAAGTTATATAAATATATATATATATATATTTATATATATATATATATATATATATATCAAGGACTACGTAAGTCCTCCATGACGCCTTGCCTTACGAGGCCCGACACTCCACCGACCGAGACCGGAGAAGTGACCACCAAAGATAACAAGGGGTGTATATTATATATACGTTGTACCACAAGATTTAGTAACAAAACAAGAATTAAAGAATGGTTCTTGATCGATTATTAAGAAACCTTGAACAGATAAAGTTGTGTTCTTTGTTTGAGAGAGAAAAGATGAAAAATGAACAAGGTGGAAATGAAAGAGATGAGCTTGTTTATATAGGGAAAGAGTGAAGTGTTGGTTATAAAGGTTCTTTTATGGTTTGTATGAAAATGGGTATGTTTAAATGGTCAAACAATGCATAATAAAACAAATATAAAATCCAATATTTTATATATTTTATATATTTTAAATGACAAAAATCCAATATTTTATATATTTGAAATGTTTGGGTTACAAACGGGTCGGGTTTACATAATAAAACAAATACAAAAGTGACACGAAATTGACGAATGTTACAGATGTGACACTTAAGTAACAATTATTATATAGTATTTGATACGAAACACTACAATGAGTTAGTATTGCTTGTGTTTAGTTTTGATGGTATTGAGCGCATAAATTTTGGTGTTGATAATGTGTATGCTACAGCATCCTTAAATCCAATGTCACATAATCTTGAAGCATTGCCATTACACAACGTCCAACACGGAGTGAAGAAGTAGCATGTACAACCGGTTTTGAGAATATTGGAATGGTTAGAGTTCCTTAGTTATTTTCTTTTTTTTTTACAAGTACATGCTACACATGAATATATTAGATGCCTTAAATATGACATTTGTATTTCGTATATGACAAGAATTACAATTCTGCAAGATTCTCATACGTCACCAATTATTCATTTATACGATGATGGCGATGTTGAATAATAACGTTCCATAAAAATTTTTGTTTTATGTTTTCCATTTAATATTGGATTGTTATCGAAAGACACATTTATTTTTCGTATTTGGGTATTTTAATTATTACTCTTCTCATAATATAAACTACCTCAACCTGGTATTCTCGGTTAATCAAACTATATATATATATATATATATATATATATATATATATATATATATATATATATATATATATATATATATATATATATATAAAAGTTAATGTATTAAACCACATTTTTTGTAGTATATATTACCGTAATGTTTAATATTATTTTAAATGTTACCATACAATTTAAATTATAAGTTTTTTTAGTATCATATAATGTTTAATAGGATATAAACCCGTGTTACACACGTGTGGAAAAACATACCAACAAACATCATAAATTCAAACATATTCAAGCAACACAAATATGATAAAACAACTTTCAGACCAAAACGTTAAGCATTTACATTGTCTACATATTAAAACTTAAAAGTTACAATAACTTAATATACACCGAACCATAAAAAAAACATCCACTTAACACATCAACATGTTCTTTCATATTAAACAACCATCCACTTCTTCAAACATTCTACCAAAATATACTTATATTGTTTTATCACCTGAAATATAAAAAACAATAGCATCCTAATTTAATAGACCATTTAGAAGATCATCAAACATCCTAACATATTTAATAATTAGTAACATATCAACAACAATAAACTAAATAATAAAAGTGAGCATAATAAACAAATTCTAAAACATATTGAAACTGTGTTACCTTAGGCTTCATCATCACATAAAAATAATCTAGAAGATCATCAAAATTAATTTCATAGTTATCACATTCCACTAACCATTTTACCTTCTTACTCACTTCACTTTCCAATTCAATGTGTGTAATTTCTTTTCTTGCATCCAACTCTCTAAGCATAATCAAATAATTAGATTCCAAAAGTGATTTAGGTTTCATACTCTTGTATTGTCCATTTTCGAACTTAATCACAACTTTGTTTTGATTCGGGTAATAAAACCATTCCCTCACATGTACATACGGGACAACCTGCTGCTTATGATCTTCAAGAAAATCACGTAAGACATTGATGAGATTGATTTCCTCTTCACATGAAAATCTTTCCTAACTCCAATTTGATGAATTTGATGTTTCAAAAGATTGTTGAAGAACATAACTGAATTGATATTCTCCCTTTGTACTGTTGTTAAATCGCTAAATACAAACTCATATTTTCTCAAAGCTGCACAATATTTCCAACCAACAATTGTGGACATTATGAATATCGATTCTGATGTGTTTAGAGAGAGGAAGAAATTTTTGGAATGCAAATCAACAGTAGGATTGGAATTGAATATTAACCAAATTAATTAAACGACTGTTTTATGTTTCCAAGGATTTTGAATCATATCTATCTAATAGATTATAATAATAATTATTATTATTATTATTATTAACCATATTTTTGTGATTTCTTATTAGATAATATTTTATTTTACATATTTTCAATAATTAACATTTAAAAAATTAAACACAACTGTTATTAAACATTAAGTTTTTATTAATAGACCGTATTTTAGATATATTAAATGTTGTTTTCTGATTTTTTAAGTTATTATTTATTTTACATTAGATACTTTTGAAGTATTTATTTCATGATTATCTAAATATTTTTCAAAAGACTTATTAATCTAATAATTTAAATGGAGTAATGCGAATTAAATTGTATCCCTTAAAATTAAAATTAACTTTTACGGTATTTATATAAGATTATAATGTTATATTACAAAATAAGTAAATACGCTATAGTTTCCTAAGTGAATTATAAAAAATCTTAATATGTAATTGTACCTGATTTGACTAACAAATATCCCTATAAATTAGCCTAAATTGGAGGCTTATGTTATTTTCTATTTATAATCAAATAAAAAAAATTAAAATATAATATAGATTTTGTAAAACAAAATTACAACTAAACTTATTAATTTATAATTTGTGTAACAGAAACATAATTTATGCCAAACTAATAGCTTGGTCTTCATCTAACATATCTTTACCATAACACCTAAACTTAGATACATAAATAATATATATTGAATTCATTTTCTTGATTTACATTTGACACTATATATATTATAGCACAAAATATGTGAATATTAATACATGCTCGGTTATAAAGTTTGAGGTTGAAGATTTTTAGAGACTTCATTCCATTTTATGTTAACTGCTATTATAATTTTGTAGTATACAAAGGTATGAACGTTTATTTTGTAAAATGCAATCGTTTGTTAAATCAATATAATCATACGCCATGCTATATACGTTTTTATTGTCTACATGTTTTGTTTTTCCTATTTTTTTCATATGATAACCTTATTTTTGTTATATTTTAGATGTCTTTAAAAACCAAGAAACGTAATATTATTGAGTCATCATCTGCCAATAAGAGAAATCATTTAAACGGTTAGTCATTTTAATATATTTTTTTATCTCTATATGTCATATTATATTGCAATTTTTAAATACGTACAGTGTCAAAGGCAAGAGACCATTGAGTATCATATCAAACGGCAATATTTGATTTCTTTCGGATTAATACGAGACCATTGAGTATCATATCAGACGGCAATATTTGATTTCTTTCGGATTAATACGGTTTCATATATCTATATTATTTTGATAATTTATCAGATTAAAAAAATTATTGATATTTATGATATATAAAATAGAACATACTTAATTAATAAAATTAATTTTATTAACATAATTGATTTAAGACTGACACAAAAATAATTACGTTTAGGCCATTCTTTTGCAATAACTCTCAATTTATATATAACATTTTTGAACCTTTTGACATAAATGTGGATACTGATGTAGACAAATAAGTATGTTAAAAACTTTTAGTTACATAAAACTTTGGTAAAAATCAATCGACATATGTTAAAAACTTAAATGAATCGATATTCAAATAATTATTTTAGATAGTTTGTTAAATCAATTTCATATATTTTTACACAAATGTGAATACTGATGTTTACATATAACCAAAATGGCTTTTAATTGCGTTAACATATTACAAAAGCATGTTCTTAAATATTTTACAAAATATAACATACTTTAGTATACACAAGAATGCAGTTGTTTAAACATGTAAAGTTTATTATATTCTAGGCATAATCTACTGTAATAACAAATAACTATGCAGTTACATTTCCAATCACATCAGTTAATGTTAATCAATTACACTTTGGAGAAGAGAATCAACAGCCAACCAGTAAAGAAGGTTCCATATGTACAAAGTCAAGTAACACAAGTTACTTATTTATGATCATTTACTCTCTTGGATATACTACATCTATACACACTTGATTTGATTGCTTATACAAAAATATTTATTTAACAATTGTTCTCTTTTTAAAAAATAATAATTGTCACCATACATACAAAATAAGCAATTACATCTGATAATAGAAGACATGGAAAGATGGTTATGGACCAAAGGCGAAATAAAAAAAAACAACCCAAATATTGGTTATACATCAAACGGTAAATATAAGTTTTTACTATATTAATAGAATAGATTTGTTAAACTTTTAGATTCTTAGAAATTGTTTCCTCCAATACTAAGTTTTGTGTATTTTTATTCAACATTAACATTTTACCATGTTTTGCCACTTCATATACTTTAACACTTATGTTACCACATTACTAAATACAAAATTACGTGACTTACTATCCGTAAATTGTTTTCACAGATGTTAAAAAAAACAATATATCCAAATACTCATGTATTAGCATATTTTACATATAATTCAAGAGAGTTACAATTTTAAAATTTGTAGAGTTTTACAAACCTAACTTGTAAGGCCCCGATCTCGGGGCCTCATTTTGGACGTTGGATTTACTCATAAACACAGTTCTTACAAATCAGAGTTAATTAAAACTTTCACGGAAACGTTAACTTCAGTCATTCTATACAAAACAGTCGATCTTTTCTTTAAAACATAACATACAACGTCATATTTAAAACATCATTTCTTCAATCTTCAGATTCCAGCCGTTCAATCCGTGCCATGTGTCATCCTCATGCCAGCTTGTTTAAACATAATTACCTGCGTGCATACAAAAAGTCAGCTATGCTGAGTGAGTTCTAGTTAATCATACATCATGCAATACATACACTTACCTTCATTTATGCATCCAAAGATACACAATAAGTACTTTACTCATTACTATCATTTCATACATTCATACATTCGTTCATACTTTATTTCTTCTATATTATATACTTATTGTCCATTCCATCTCAGATATTATTAGGGTCTGGTCCCTCTTTCCTTGTCTATCTCAGATATTATTAGGGTTTGATCCCTTACTTGTCTATCGCAGATACTATTAGAGTCTGTCCATTACTTCTCTATCTCAGATATTAGTAGGGTCTGATCCCTTACTTCTCCATCTTCGTGCATACTTTCTTTACATACCCATATCATACTGTACCTTTACATATATATATATATACTTTCTTTAACATTCATACATACTCACATGTAATACATATACTTTTCATACATATTCATAATTCACATACTTACCTTCCTTGTCCATACGTGCAATATCCGAAGATCGTTCACGTACCGACAAGCTTTCTTTCACATTCAAGACATATATTAATTATCATATAAAACATACATGGCATACACTTACCATTTAAGGTAAGTGTATTAATTGTCACATCGAGTATGCACACAACCACAAAAACATAACAAGGAAATGGGGCTAGAAACTCACCTGGGTTCTGTTACGTTCTCCGTTAATTGTTATTCCTCTCTTTAATTGTGCTCAGCTAACTGTACATTAATTACATGTATCAATACTTGTTCTAATCGCATTATTCAGGTTTCACCAGAAATTGTTAAGTCTGGTCTATTATAATAGCAGTGTATTCGAATACCTTGTATTTGAATGGTATATGATTAGAATCCATTTGTATTCTAATGATCATATTGTATTCTAATGACACAATGTAATTGAGTCCATGATTGTAATCTAATGGCACAATGAAATTGAGTCCATGATTGTAATCTAATGGCACAATGTAATTGAGTCCATGATTGTAATCTAATGGCACAATGTAACTGAGTCCATGATTGTAATATAATGGCACAATGTAACTGAGTCCAAGATTGTAATCTAATGGCGCAATGTAAGTGAGTCCACGATTGTAATTGTAATCTAATGGCACAATGTAATTGAGTCCATGATTGTAATCTAATGGCACAATGTAATTGAGTCCAAGATTGTAATCTAATAGCACAATGTAATTGAGTCCAAGATTGTAATCTAATGGCGCAATGTAATTGAGTCCACGATTGTAATCTAATGGCACAATGTAATTGAGTCCACGATTGTAATCTAATGGCACAATGTAATTGAGTCCACGATTGTAATCTAATGGCACAATGTAATTGAGTCCACGATTATAATCTAATGGCACAATGTAATTGAGTCCACGATTGTAATGTAATTATACATTGTATTCGAATGTTATATTGTATGCGAATACATACAATGTAATCGAATACTCATTGTAATCGAACTTAACCATTGTAATCAAATGGTTCATTGTAATCGAATGGTTCATTGTAATTGAATGAGTCATTGTAATTGAATGATTCATTATAATCGAACTGGACCCATGTAATAGAATTCATGAATTGTAATTGAATGGGGAATTTGTAATCGAATTATGTATTGTAATCGAAATGGGCATTGTAATTGAATTGCCCATTGTATTTAAGTTGAATCATTGTATTCGAACGAGCTCATTATATTTGAAAATCTACATTGTAATCGAATGACCTGATGCAGTTTGGCTTTTTTATCACTGTTATCATCGCAACTCGTGACCTTGACACCCTATTATGGTTCGGTATTAACCCATAAACATTTCCGTTTCGATTTTCGGCCAAGACTTGACCCGTGAAACCATAAAGCTTGGACCTTTATGGCTTAATTCTTTATGAGCCGTATCTAACCACGAGTTCGTTAAGTCCGTCTTAAAAAATCAAGTCTGCATTTTTATGATTTATCTATACCCGATCTATTCTTGGGTTAAGTTTTAGGGTAAACCCTTCATAAAAACGTAACCTTTAAATGTAAATATCATACCTTTATGCGTTTCTTGGCTATGGTTAGCTTCGGTTATGGACAATAATCTTGTATCTTGCTTGTATATCAAAGATCTAGCAAGATATAGCTTTGTTTTGGTCTTGGATCTTCTTTCTTGCTTGCAGCCGTGTATGGAGGTTTGTGTGTGTGTTTTGAGTGTGTAGAGAATTATGGAAGATAAAAATGAGGGTTTAGGGTTTTAGGGAGGTTTAAGGGAGTATTTATACTTTATTAAGCCCATGGACCTAAGGCCCATCACATCCCTTATTCCATCTTTTAATAATCCAAGTCCATACTTTTTCATTATACTTAATCTTAATTAAATATTCAACACACATTTAAATAAACGAATCTCATTTCCTTTTATTTATTATTATAAAATTTAGGATGTTACACAACTCGTTTGCCAATTTTTTATTTTATTTTTTTAGCAGCTACGTGTATTAGGAGATTTAATACAATCATACCATTAACTAATGCAACTACTTCACAAATGGGGCAACAATATCAAACATCGGGTTCTTTATCAACATGTAACGGTACCGGTCAAAGTACTTTAGGTTAGTTAAGTTTTATTTATTTTATTAACATCCAATTTGTTATCAGTTTTCTGTTTTCGTAAGCAATTGATTATTTTTTAAATTAACTTGTAATTATTTCATATTTTTTTAGTTTGCCCTACACACACATTACAAGGTTGGTCAGCGGATAACCAAAGACATGAGATGATGTTTTTAGATGAAAGACGATTCACCCATACTCCTCAAAATACAAATCAACGACAAGGAATGATATATTCAGGTAATACAGTTACAATTGATGTTATATTTACAGAAATAAAAAAAACAGTTTTTAATACACATCAAGTATTTTATCTTTTTTTTTTTAATATTAAACTACTTTTGGTTTTTAGGTGTGAACGTCTTATCCACTTATCATTTGACACCGGTGTATAATTTTACGAAGCAACATTTTAACTCTTCATCGAATATATCAACCCCGGGATGTTCTTCCACTTTTAATACCTTAAATGTTCAATCGTCATCAACACAGCATACATCTCACATAAATGTTCATATTAATAAACCCATACGCATGGCAAACTTAGATGATATTAATTCATCTGACGCTCCAGGCGATTATGTCGACGTTTACAAAGGGATATCTATAGGTATGCATTAAAATAATAATGTCTATGATTTTTGTGTTATCTTGAACTACATTTTTGTTACTCAATATATTTATAAGTTTTCTTTTTATTTTTTTATTTAATTATTCTTGATTTTTCAACAGGGTATTTAGATCATGATGATCAAAATTTTATGTGTGGAATGCGCAATGCATTATTATTGGAAGCCAAGAGCAACAGAGGATAAACAAACAATGGGATTACAAGTTACTCACTTTGTTGTAGTAATGGGGACGTGCAACTTCCTGAGATGAAGTCGTCACCAATGATTTTCGTAAATATGTTCCTTGGTCATGATAGTACGAGCAAGTATTTTCAGAAAAACATTAGACGATATAATTTCATGTTTTCGTTTACGTCTCTTGGTGGGAAAATTGATAATTCTGTTAATAGAGGAAATGCGCAATACACTTACTTTTAGACTTGGTGGAGAGAATTATCAATCCTTGGGAAGTCTTCTTCCTTTGCCTAGTGAAAACCCACGGCTCTCTCAACTATACATTTATGATACCGAAAATGAAATATCAAATAGGCGATCCATTTTTCTGTAGGTAACATCATTTTTTAAAGATTAAATCTAAATTTTTTTAACCAAATAAAATTAATTTTCTTTCAATAATTTAATTTTAACCCCTATTTATTTTCTTATGTAGGGATACAGAATCAAATTATGAATATACTAGATAACCAAATTATTATCTTAAGGACATGTTGGATTCTAAAAATCCGTTGGTTAAAAGTTATCGGATGGTAAGGGATTGTTTTCAAGAAAATCCAAATATGGATTTAAAGCTGAGAATAATTAGAACACGCCAAGTAGATGCAAGGACGTACAAGTTGACATCAACTTCAGAAGTGGCATCGTTAATCGTTGGAGATATTGGTGAAGCAATTGATAAACGAGATATAATTCTTACAACTCAAGGTGGAGCTTTAAAACGTATCACTGAATTGCACCCTTCATATCTTCCTCTTCAGTATCCTATATTTTATCCATATGGTGATGATATAGAATTGACATACTTCATTGTGAACTTCGAGGTTCGACAAAGCGCAAACGCAAGAAGTGCACAATGCGTGAACTCTTTGCATACAGATTTCAAGTGTCACACCCGGCCCTGAGCGGCGGAAACAGCCGGGCGCGCACGAGTGGGGATTGATAATTAAGCACGGGCCATTGCAAAACATTCAAAGATTTTTATTGCGCATGAGAAGTTTAGTACAAACACGTTACATTGTTCAAAGATTACAAAAAAAACATCCAAGTATAAAACTGAAGATTTCCTCGCCATATCCCCTTGCGCGGCGGGTAACCGTGCGCATCGAGGGGATAAAACCAAAATCTTCCAAAAAGCTTGTTTTAGATGTTCAGCGTGTGGTGCTCTAAGTGTGACTCCATGCGCTACCTAGTTATCTCCTGAAAGACACGTAAAAACATTTGAATCAGTATAAACTGAGTGAGTTCACAAGTTTTAGTAACTTGATAAATCGTATTGCATCATAATCATTCTGAAACATAATTCTGTTAGCATCATTAAAACACATGCTTGGTAAGACAGCTCTATCAACATATTCTGATAAAAATCGTTCCGCGGGTTACGCGCGAACATTTCTGGGAACTGTGCTCGTCTGTGTAAGTGGCGCTGCCACTACGAGCTAAAGTAACGTAATACCGTCCCGCGGGTTACGCGCGGATACTTCTGGAAAACTGTGCTCGTCTGTGTAAGTGGCGCTGCCACTACGAGCGAATATATGCTGTAATACCGTCCCGCGGGTTACGCGCGGACGTTGTGCCGGAAAACAAGGCGCTCGTCTGCGTAAGAGGAGCGACCTCTACGAGCGGGCTCAAACCCATAGTACTGCCCCATGACCATACTAGGCACTCGTCTGTGTAAGAGGTGCGACCCCTACGAGTGGGCGGATCAAACCAGCAGTCCCTACCCTTAGAGTTCCAATGGTAAAGTGATCACTTACTCGAATCTGGTGCACTATCATCGAAAAACCATAGATAACTGTTCGCATTGTTCATCATGAAACATAACTTAAACACGTAATCGTTTGCTTAGCTTGTAAATATACCATGATAAAACATTATTTAAATACGTGTCCCTCGCCCCGAAAACAGTTTAAAATGGTGAAAACAGTGAAAATAGGGGCTGTGAGACTCACCTGTGGTTCTTGTTAAGGGATTAATCGAGATTCAGGTTTTCTTGGTGTTGGCCTCGGAATCGAAGGTCTAGTAACAGGATCGGAGCTGGAAACAACGGATGCTTGGGAAAGGATTAGTGCAAGTTTGTAGTTCTTTGAAGTGTGTTTTGGGTGATAATTTAGGCTACAAATTTATAGGCAAACTCAAGGGAACATAATCCCTTGCTTTGGGGAATTGTAATCTTTTGAAATGATGATAAAGTATGGAAATTATTATTATTTATTAAAAAGAGTAGAAAAGTAGATTAAAGATTCTGATTTGATATGGACAGGACATGCAGGGCTGTGGCTGGTGAGAGTGGGTGGCTAGCAGTTGACTTTTACAGTTTGCTTTTTCAGTGCTTTAGACAGTGTACAGTAAAAAGTAGAAGTTTTCTGAAACACGCAACCGCCCTCTTTTTAGGCGGGGACAATATCCTTAAATCTGATCATTTTGACTAAGTGTTCTGCGCGTATAACTTGGTGCGCATAGCTTTCTGCGTGTAGAACATTTCTTTGCTGCGGGTAGGTGCGTAACCTTCTCGCAGTTAGGGACATTGGAGTTTCATTTGTAGATTCTCCAGGTGGTTTTGGTATTTCAACATAGTGATCAGTCATGTTGAAGTCAATTCCATCCTGGAGCTTCAGACAAACTAGCTCTCAACGTTCCCGCCATGCGGGTAGGTTAGTTCCCTTCCGCACGCGCATAAACGATGTAGGATGCACCCGCCTTAGCATCATGTGGGATGGTCAACCCATAGACAACATAACGTTTAAGTTACATGAAAACATAAGGCCAAAACGTTCACGCATGGCGCATATAACATATGCTCACGCTGGTTCTTAACATGGTGCGCTCGCGCAGGGCGCACATAACACATGCACGCGCTGACTAACATGGCGCGCTCGCGCAGGGCAAACATAAATGCCCGCGCTGATTCTAACATATGCTCGCGCCGGGCGCACATAATGTGCCCGCGCTGATCCTTAACATAGCGCGCTCGCGCAGGGCGCACATAACAAATGCACGCGCTGACTATCATGGCGCGCATAATATTTACAATCACCTAATTATTAGGTTGATTACTTAGTTTAAGGGGTTGGGAATTTACCGGGTGTCACATTCTCCCCTCGTTAAACGAATTTCGTCCCGAAATTTAGGAGACGTTGCTGGCAGAAGCCATGTTCTGAAAGAGGTGTGGGTATTTTATGCGCATCTGATCTTCTCTTTCCCAAGTGAAATCAGGCCCACGCCTTGAGTTCCATTGAACTTTTACCAACTTGATTCTGCTTCTGCGCAACCTTTGTTCTTTCCAATCGGTTACTGCTATAGGCTTTTCTACGAAGTGCAGCTGTTTGTCAATATGAATTTCTTCCACCGGTAAAATCAACGTTTCGTCAGATAAACATTTCTTGAGGTTGGATACATGAAACGTATCATGAACTCCACTGAGTTCGGCGGGTAGACGGAGTTTATAAGCAACTGGACCGATCCTCTCCAGGATCTCAAAAGGTCCAATGTAGCGCGGATTTAGCTTTCCTCGCTTACCGAAACGGGGGACTCCCTTCCATGGAGAGACTTTCAAAAGTACTTTATCCCCTTCTTGAAACTCCAACGGTTTCCTTCTTATATCAGCATAACTTTTCTGTCTGTCGCGTGCTGCCTTAAGGCGATCCCTTATCTGAAAAATCTTGTCTGTTGTTTCTTGGATCACTTCTGGACCAGTCATTTGCTTGTCGCCCACTTCCGCCCAACACAGTGGGGATCTACACTTGCGCCCATATAAAGCTTCGAACGGCGCAGCCTTAATGCTTGTGTGATAACTGTTATTGTAAGAAAATTCAACCAACGGGAGGTGGGTATCCCAACTACCTCCAAAATCGATCGCGCACGCGCGCAGCATATCTTCCAATGTCTGGATTGTTCGCTCGCTTTGCCCATCCGTTTGAGGATGATAAGCTGTACTCATATCAAGGCGAGTACCTAGAGCTCCTTGTAACGATCTCCAAAACCTTGATGTGAACCGACTATCTCTATCAGAAATGATGGACACTGGGACTCCATGCTTTGAAACTACTTCTCGAATATATAGTCGGGCTAGCTTTTCCATTTTATCAGTTTCTTTAATCGGCAGGAAGTGTGCTGACTTAGTTAGCCGATCTACAATAACCCATAACGTGTCATAACCCCCAGGTGTCCTTGGTAGTTTGGTGATGAAATCCATAGAGATTTGTTCCCACTTCCACATGGGAATTTCTGGCTGCTGAAGCAACCCCGATGGTTTCTGGTATTCAGCCTTTACTTTTGAACACGTCAGGCACTTACTGACATACATCGCGATGGCGCCTTTAAGATTGGGCCACCAATACAGTGTTTTAACATCTTGGTACATTTTGTCTGCGCCAGGATGTACGGAATATCGCGTCTTGTGAGCTTCGTTTAATACCTGCTCGCGCAATCCTCCCTTGAGAGGGACCCATATGCGGTTGGCAAAATATCGAGTGTTGTTCCCTTTAAGTTCCAAATTCTTAATCATACCCCCAAGGCATTCGTTTTTAACAAACTCTGGTTTCAAGGCTTCTTGCTGAGCGTCTCGGATGCGGGTAAAGAGATCTGCGTGAATGGTCAACCTTAGAGCCTTGACTCGTAGCGTTTTTATTCGTTCCTTCCTACTTAGCGCGTCTGCTACCACATTCGCTTTCCTCGGATGATACTTGATCTCGCAATCATAATCATTTAACAATTCAACCCATCTTCGTTGCCTCATGTTTAAATCCTTTTGATCGAATATATGTTGAAGGCTCTTATGATCCGTAAAGATTACACATTTCGTACCGTAGAGGTAATGGCGCCAAATCTTTAGCGCGAAGACAACAGCTCCAAGTTCTAAATCATGCGTTGTGTAGTTCTTCTCATTGGTCTTAAGTTGGCGCGAGGCATACGCTATAACTTTGTCTCGCTGCATAAGGACACATCCGAGTCCCTGGTGTGAAGCGTCGCAGTAAACAACGATGTCATCTGTCCCCTCGGGCAGGGATAAGATTGGCGCACTACATAACTTCTGTTTCAACATTTGAAATGCCGCTTCTTGATTCTTGCCCCAAATAAACGCCTTGTCTTTCTGAGTTAGCGCGGTCAGAGGTAGAGCTATCTTGGAGAAGTTCTCAATGAAGCGTCGATAGTAGCCAGCTAGCCCAAGGAATTGCCTCACCTCAGTTGGGGTTTTTGGCGCTTCCCAGTTTTCGATGGCTTTAACCTTAGAAGGATCGACGTGTATTCCTTTCTCGTTTACAACGTGACCGAGAAAATGAACTTCTCTAAGCCAGAACTCGCACTTGGAAAACTTCGCATACAACTTTTCTTTCCTTAACAATTCCAAAATCATTCTCAGGTGTTGCTCATGCTCGGCCTTGGTTCGAGAGTAAATCAAAATATCGTCTATAAACACAATCACAAACTTGTCCAAGTATGGTTTGCACACACGGTTCATCAGATCCATGAATATAGCTGGCGCATTAGTTAGCCCGAAAGGCATCACTAAGAACTCATAATGGCCATATCTGGTTCGGAAGGCTGTCTTTGGTGCGTCTTCCTCATGGACCCTAAGTTGGTGGTATCCTGACCGTAGATCTATCTTCGAATAATAACTGGATCCCTGTAACTGGTCAAATAAGTCGTCAATCCTCGGTAAAGGGTACCGATTTTTGACTGTCAGCTTGTTCAGCTCCCTGTAGTCAATACACATCCGGAACGAACCATCCTTCTTCTTTACAAACAGTACTGGAGCTCCCCAAGGTGAAAAGCTTGGGCGTATGAAACCTTTATCCAATAGTTCCTGTAACTGATTGGATAGCTCTTGCATCTCAGATGGAGCTAAGCGATAAGGCGCTCGAGCTACTGGCGCAGCTCCTGGGACCAAATCAATACGAAACTCGACTTGTCGCGGCGGCGGTAACCCGGGCAAATCTTCAGGAAAAACTTCTGGAAATTCGCGTACTACTGGTAAGTCTTCAATTCTTCGCTCATCTCCTTTCTCTACTACATGCGCCAGGAAGGCGTAGCACCCTTTCCTTAGGCACTTACGCGCCTTTAGGCATGAAATCAGTTTCGTCGCAACTCCCCTTCTTTCCCCTTGAATCATCAAAGTTTCTCCGTTCATCAGTGGAATTCGAACCTGCTTCTCATGACAAACAATCTCCGCGAGATTTCCGACCAACCAATCCATACCTACCACAATATCGAAACTTCCCAAATCTATTGACAACAAGTTTATATTGAACTCATGACCTCCCATGACTAACACACATTGCTCAGTCCTTTCATTCGCGCATAACTGCCTACCATTGGCTCGCCGCTCAGGGCCGGGTGTGACATCAAGATAGGCCACATGGTTTTCATTGATTTTAAACGGTGAAAAACTAACTCAGCAACTATTTGTAGATGGCTACACAATGATAGAGATTCAAAGGTTGCATTATTTCTGCACACAACAAAAAAATCTTAGGTCTAAAACCTATGATAACCTAAGAAACATACATTCGGCTGGAACATCAGATTTTCTACCGCCGGACAACATATCATTTTACCTTCATCATTTACCGGAGGGGCTCGATATATGATGCAAAATTATTTCGATGTCATGACTATATGTCGATGGTTTGGTTATCATGATTTCTTTATAACAATAACATGCAACCCAAACTAGCCTAAAATAAATCGATTTTTACAAAACAAAAATCACAAGTTCGAAGACAGGCCAGGCATATTATGTAGGTTATTCAAGATGAAGCTTGACTCGTTAATGAAAGACTTGAAGGATAGAGCTTTCTTTGGAAAGCTTCAAGCAGGTAGTTGTTAGGTTTTAGTTCATTATGGTAATTTTTTTAATGTTAATGCTCATTACCATTGTCAAAATTATGTTAGTGTAAGGAGGTGTTTGGGATTCCTTATTTTTACCTCCTTGTGACTTATGGAAAAGTCATAAGTTGCAACCTTATGACTTATGGAACTTTTCCTCTCACATATTAAGCAAACCCAAACACATTTGTAACTTTTTAATAAGTTATAAGTCATAAGGAGACAAAAAAAGGAATCCCAAACACCCATTAACTTATATTTTTAATGTATATTATATTGATATCCAATAACTTATCTAATCCACTACTACTTGTCATGTGCATCTTTTTACACAATTGAATTTCAGAAACGCGGATTACCCCATGCACATATTTGCCTCTTTTTGAATTTCGGTCACAAAATTCATAATCCTGAGAATATAGACAAATTTATCTCAGTTGAAATTCCAGATAAGAATGAAGATCCGGAGTTATATTCACTTGCAAGCGACCCCATGATGCATTGTCCTTGTGGTGTTGCTAAACCTAAATGCTATTGCATGGTCGATAACTCGTGTTATAAAAATTTCCCAAAGAAATTTCAAAATGAGATGTCAATTGATTCTAATGGGTTTCATGTTTATCGAATAAGAGATTTGGGTAATGTTGTGAAGACTGCGGTCAATTTAGACAACAGACATGTTGTTCCATATAACTAGAAATTGTAAAAAAAATATCAGGACCATATCAATGTTGAATGGTGTAATCAAGAGGGTTCGATAAAATATTTGTTTAAGTACATTAATAAAGGCCCGGATCGTGCTACTATATCACTTGTACAAGACAACATTGAAAATCAAGATGAGTGGTAAACGAAGTTAAGGAGTTTTAAGATTGCAGATATCTATCTGCATGTGAGGTTGCATAGAGAATTTCTTCTTTTAACGCCCATTATAGAGTTCCTTCTGTTACTCGGCTTCCGTTTCATTTACATGGACAACAAACAGTTGTGTTCGCAGGTGATGATGATGTGGAAGATGTTTTAAACAAGCCGACTGTTGGTTCTTCAAGATTCACTGTGTCACACCCCAACCTACGGTGGAAATGTCGGGGCGTGGGCTGATTGCTTATAGCTCACAAGGTACTATCATGCAATATTAATGTGTGAAAAACGTATATAATATTAAAAACCAAGTTTTACCGAATTCACCTAAAAAACACACAATCGGCAAGTGTACCGAACGCAATGTAGCTAGCAAGTAAGAACGGATATCGAACCTTGGACACTATGGGTAAACTCTTATTATTAAACTTAAAAGATTACTAACCTAGACCTTCTTTTGATTTTTAGATTTTTTGTTATATTATTTATACTAATAATACTTAACTAATTAAAATTTAAACTAAAAATAATACTTTATAAAAATCGGGTTTAAAAACAAATATGAGAAACGACTACCTAGGTAATGGAATCATACTAGTTAAATAAATAGTTAACAAACTTGACTTGGTTGATAAACAATATTTTAAAAAATATGACATTAAAGACCACTAAAATACGCTAGATCGCCCCTCACCAACGACACCCTAGAACTCTAATGACATGTGAAGCTCAATTGTTAAAGGTTTGGATCACCTCCCGGTCTCACCTTGCCATATAATATTATGGTATCCCAAAACCTGAATCACCTCCCTGTATCTTCGAATAAATATATATTAATATAAAGAGGGTATTTTTAATTAACTTGAACACAAGTTGTAGCACAATAATCTTAGGGACCTAGGATAACTCACTCTCGTGCAATTATTACCCAAACCCGCAAAAGACAAAGATGACACAACACTAAATCACCTCCCGGTCTCCCTAGTGAAAGAACAATAAAAATCTAGTAAACTTTTATAAATTACTCCTACGATTATTTCGACCATAAACCGCAAACAACTTGAAAACACATAGTAGACAACCTAATCATGCGTCTAACAATCACAAAAACTATTAAACACAAGTGGAATAAATATTAAAGTAATAAAATAGATTCAATTACTCAACAATACTGTGAACAAACCAATTTAAAACGTTACCATAATACCAAATCAACCAAAAATCAAATAATTATTCGTCAAATCATTAATCTAACATAGTGCTCAACCAAAACCTAGGTAGTTTAAAGTATTTAGCTACTCATAATAAAGTATGAAACACAACTAATATAGAGTTCACAAAAATAATTCATAATAAAAAATCTAATAAAACAAACCAATTGTAACAGTAGCCAAGAAATTAATAATAATAATAATAATAATAACCTTCTTTTGCTTTCTTTCTTCTCACGTTGAGACAAAAGGTCTTTTTTTAAAGAATTCCACCAAGCAGCTTAACAATCAAAATTAAACCCACGTTGTTGTTCTTCTTGATCTGCGTCCCCCCTTTTTGACGTCACGAGTTCTCCTGTAGCGCCACACCCAAACTCCTCAACCCTCCAAATTATATTCTTCGTATGAATTCTGTATATCTCCCCTATGGGTAGGGTTTTTTTATTTATAATATGTTACTAGTGGGCCTTAAGACTTGATTTGTTTTTAATAATGGAGACCCAATCGTTTTCTTTTTTATTCGATTCACTGTGCCAAGGAATTTAAAACCAAAAGTCAAGTAGCATATAATAATAATAATAATCAAATAACTTTGCTAACTTACGTGAACATATCTAGATTTTTTTTTATTAGTTTTTTTTTTCATTTGAATTTTGGTTAATTTAAGATAACAATTATAATATATATCTTTGTTTTTAGCTTGTTGTTTCTTTAAACCTGTAAACTTTAAATATGAACCGATTTTTGGGGAAATATTTAATAAAAACAATCCTAAGGTCACTCAAAAGTATAGGAAATATTTATATAAATTATGTATATTTTAAACCATATTTAAATATCCCCACACTTGAACCTTTTTCGTCCCTGAAAAATATATATATTGCAATGGAATCAGAATTCAAGACTAGTTTTCAAAACATATAGGTTATCTTTTAAGCACAGATAAACGCAAAAACCGTGATTTCCGATATTGTTGTCCACTTAAACCCAACCACCAACCTATCAAGCCCCCAATTGCATTAAGCGCTTTAAGTTCAGAAACCACGGCTACACCTACCCCATCTCAGACAAAGAGAGCTAGAAAAAAAACTAGAGTCAAAGCAACTGGTTTGACAAATCACCATAAGCCAAGGACTTGCTGATGGTACTAATTAGATGCACTCGGTGAAATTTGATGAATGAATGGTCATGTGGAGGCCGTACGAGCTATTCCTAAATATTATTGGACTTTTTCCTATAAACCCCTAATTTGATATTTATTGACTAAGAACCTTCAAGCCCCAATAGTGTATCCTCAGAGTCACTATCCCCTTGGTAACACGTAAACTCTAAGTCCTGTCTAGTATGTGCAACTTTGGCCTCTTTTACTAACTTTGATAATGCCTCTTTGGCATTTTACAATACATAACTTTCTTCACAAGCATTTTCTTTTCTTGAACAACTTTTGAATATACACATAACTTTCAAAACATACTTCTCTCTTTTTTTTTCTTTTTTTTTCTTTTTTTTTTTATATCACCCTAAAGTATATAACTATTTATAAGCTCGTAAAAAGATGGACATGTGGTGGTGTGCTGGTTTCAGTGCATCTAAGTCTTACCATCTCAAAGTTTTTAGATTATGGTAATCCTCTCTAAGCATCGAAATTCGGTTTCACCGTTTTTCGAATTATTAGATATGTATAAAATCTGCTAAAGAGGACCATCAAAGCTAATTCGACCTACCGACACATCCCAAGTTTAGTACGTAATCTTTTATTTAATCTCATATATAATAGTAGTTTTAAAAACCAATCTCAAATTTTTCTATCATTTTCCATTATTTGAAAAAAAAATTCATTAAAACATCGGGACATTTTTTTTTAAATTTTATAATTTGTTTTTCTTTTTTTAATAATATTTGAAACTGTTTTTTATTTTTATTTTTATTTTTTAATCTTTTTTAAAAAAAAAATTTAACCAATAAAAATGTCAGTTCCCATCCCTACACTTAAAATATACAATGTCCCCAATGTAGGAATAGAAAAAGACAGAAAATAAAGTTGAATAAAAAAATGTAAGCAAATAAAACAATAAATTGGAACAGACTCCCCTGGTAATAATGTTGTTATCTTCAAAAGTCTCGTTCCAAGGCGACCGTATAGCATTTCATTCGCGGCCGCAGCTTCTGGGTGTCCTTTACAATATGATAGGCTCAGAAAAATCCTCATCCGAATGGAGATTGAGTACGAATGAGAAAATCCAATCCTGCAAAATAAAACTCAAACAACCCAAAGCAGACATCAAACAGACTCTAAGTACTAAAAAGACTCAAAGAAAAATAAAATAAAACAGAATAAACATAAAAAGAATAAAAAGGACAAGAAAATAATGCAACTAAGTTTTGTACAAACTCTACAACTCGGGCAAATTCCCAAGTGTGCTCTCCTTTTCTACTCTCTAGGCGGATCAAGGTAGATCGCCTCCTCCTCGCGATCTCCAAGTGGACCTCCAACATAATGCTTCAATCTGTGCCCATTCACTTTCCACGAATGTCCATCATCAGCCTCTATCTCAACCGTTCCATACGGAAATGTCTCCTTCACTACAAACGGACCATCCCATCGGGATTTCAATTTACCCGGAAACAACTTCAACCGGGAATTATATAGAAGAACCTTATCCCCATACTTAAACTATTTGGACCCCTTAATATGTTTATCATGACGTTCCTTTTGTCCGCTCCTTATACCCCCAACTTCGATCATACGCCTCATTCCGTAGCTCCTCAACCTCATGAATCTGAAGAAAACGACTATTTCCCGCCGCAGACAAATCAAGATTTACAGCTCTTAAAGCCCAATACGCACGATTTTCTAACTCAACAGTGAGATGACACGCCTTTCCATAAACTAGCTGAAAGGGAGTGGTCCCGATAGGCGTTTTGAATGCAGTACGAAAGGCCCAGAGTGCATCATCTAGCTTTTCAGCCCAGCCCACGCGACTATTCCCAACTGTTTTCTCTAAGATCCTCTTAATGCCCCGATTGGTGTTTTCCACTTGACCGCTAGTCTGAGGTTGGTAGGCTGTAGAAAGTCGATGGGTGACCCCATAACGTTTCAGAACCTTATCCATCTGAGCATTACAAAAGTGAGTACCGCGATCACTGATCAGGGCCTTAGGATTACCGAATCGAGCAAAGAGTTTTCGAAGGAATCCCACTACAACTCGCGCGTCATTTCTAGGTAAGGCTTGAGCCTCCACCCATTTGGACACGTAATCGACAGCAACGAGGATGTATTTGTTCCCTCTATACATAGGAAATGGACCCATAAAATCAATGTCCCAAATATCGAAGATCTCAACCACCTGGATGGGGTTTTGGGGCATCTCATTTCGGGATGTGATGTTACCAGCTCTCTGACACGCGTCAAACGAACGAACAAACTCATGCACATCACGAAAAATAGTCGGCCAATAGAATCCCGCATCAAACACGCGTTTGGTGGTATAAGTCGCACCAAAATGGCCACCAGTCGGGCCCTCATGACAATGTCGAAGAATACTACGAGCTTCATCACCAAAAAAACATCTTCGAATCACATGATCCGAGCAAATACGAAATAAGTACGGATCCTCCCAAATGTAGAACTTGATATCTGCAAAGAACTTTTTCTTTTGTTGATATGTCAGTCCGGGCACTAAGTCACCAGAGGATAGATAATTAACAAGATCAGCAAACCATGGAAACCCCTCATCACTCTCCTTTACATACAGTAGAGTCTCACCCGGGAAATCATCACCAATTCCCTGTTCCCGGGTCTTGTCCATGTCGGAATTTTCTAATCGTGACAAGTGGTCGGCGACGACATTTTCAGCTCCTCTTTTATCTTTAATTTCTATATCGAACTCCTGAAGAAAAAGGATCCAACGAAGGAGTTGGGGCTTCACATCTTTCTTAGCAAACAGGTACCGTAAGGCCGCATGATCAGAGAAAATGATGGTCTTAGATAGAACGAGATATGAACGGAATTTATCGCACGCGAAAACAACTGCAAGGAGCTCCTTCTCTGTTGTGGTGTAATTCTCCTGAGCATCGTTAAGGGTCTTGCTAGCGTAATAGATGGGATGAAAGTGTTTCTCTCGACGCTGCCCTAAAACGGCTCCAACAGAAAAATCGCTCGCATCACACATTACTCAAACGGAAGAGTCCAATCGAGAGCAACAAGAATAGGAGCACTCACTAACCTCTCCTTAATCAACTCAAAGGCCCTCATACACTCCTCACTAAAATCGAACGGCCTATCTTTCTCTAGAAGCTGGGTCATCGGACGGGAGATTTTCGAGAAATCTTTAATAAATCGGCGGTAGAATCCCGCATGACCTAAGAAACTACGAATAGATTTCACAGAAGTGGGCGGTGGAAGTTTAGAAATGGTGTCGACCTTAGCTCTATCTACCTCAATCCCCGCACTAGAAATCTTATGACCTAAAACAATACCCTCACGAACCATAAAATGACATTTCTCCCAATTAAGCATAAGGTTCGTCTCTTCACATCTAGCGAGCAATTGATCTAAGTTATGCAAACAATCATCGAAGGAATTCCCAAAGACAGAAAAATCATCCATAAAGACTTCCATGGAATCCTCGATTAACTCATGAAAAATGGCCACCATGCACCGCCGAATGGCATGCGTCGGTACGCGAATGTGCCAAATGGACATGTAAATGTGGTCTTCTCCTGATCACCCGGGGCGATGGGGATCCGGAAATAACCAGAAAAGTCGTCAAGGAAACAGTAGAACTGTTGTCCCGACAAACGTTCAAGCATCTGATCGATGAATGGAAGCGGGAAGTGGTCCTTTCGTGTGGCCTCGTTAAGTCTGTGGTAGTCAATGCAAACTCGCCACCCTGTTACAGTCCTTGTCGGTATGAGCTCATTCTTTTCATTCGTGATAACTGTCATACCGCCCTTTTTAGGAACCACCTGGACTAACCCACGCGGAGTCGGAGATCGGAAAAATCAAACCAGCATCAAGAAACTTAATAACCTCCTTCTTGACAACCTCCTGCATGTTCGGGTTAAGCCTCCTCTGTGGCTGAACCACTGGTTTAAACTCGTCTTCCATAAAGATTTTATGTGTGCAAAACGACGGGTTTATACCTTTGATATCCATAAGCTTCCAGATGATGGCATGCTTATGAGATTTCAGAACAACCATCAACCTCTCCTTCTCCTCCGTCTCTAAACTCGAATAGATAATGACGGGAAGTTAAGACCCCTCCCCTAAAAACGCATACTCGAGGTGAGATGATAAATCTTTTAGCTCTAAAGATGGGGGGTTCTCAACAGATGGTTTTTCGATTGGAAACTCTCGCTCTTCAACCACAAGGACAATAGAAAAGATTTGGGAACTCATGATCGGTTCGTGTCATCCTGCCTCAAGTAACTGCTGCTCCTCCTTCTCCTGCAACTCAAAATCAAATTCTGTCATCTCGAATGACTGATTTTCCACATCGATGATCTGGGTGTCGGACGTGTCTCTCTGGCAGACCTTCGTAAGATATTCGCCTACACGCATCATGAAAGTGTCGATGAAGTAGAGAGTGTCATCCTGCTGCTGAGTATGCCTCATGGATTTCTGCACGTCGAATGTGACCGTGTCATCATGAACTCGAAGAGTTAATTTTCCATCGGCAACATCAACGAGAGTGCATGCGGTGGCTAAGAATGGACGATCGAGGATGAGCGGGACGTTCGAGTCCACATCCATATCGAGAATGACAAAGTCGACCGGAAAGATGAATTTGTCCACCTGCACCAACATGTTCTCCACAATGCCCCTTGGAAACTTCATAGATCGGTCTGCCAGCTGGATACTCATTCGGGTGGGAAGCAGCTCTCCCACATTAAGTTTGGCAAACACAGAATAAGCCATGAGGTTAATGCTTGCACCGAGGTCGGCCAAAGCATTGCTAACATGAAGATTACCAATCAAGCACGGAATGGTAAAGCTGCCCGGATCTGTCATCTTCCTAGGAAGCTTGTTCTGTACGGCGGCAGAACACTCCTCACTAAGAGTAACAGTCGAAAGCTCCTTAAGTTTCTTTTTATTAGTGAGCAAATCTTTAAGAAACTTGGCGTGTTTTGGCATGCTCGCGAGAGCTTCGATAAACGGAATGTTCACATGGAGCTTCTTAAGCATGTCGAGAAACCTAAAGTACTGCTCCGAATCATTCTTCATCACTAGACGACCGGGATATGGCGGTTTTGGCTTATAGACGCGCACCGGTTCCTGCTCAACCTGCTTCTCCTTCTCAACTGACGCACCGCCTGACCTTGAGGTACTCGCTGGGCCTCGCCTCTGGTTCACCTTATTAGGCGGTGTCTTTAACTCCAGCTCCTCGTCAACTTCCTCCTCCTCTCTTGGTGTATCCCTAACGACCCCTCGCCCACTTCGGGTGGTCACTGCCTTTGCCTGAGCATTTTGGAATGGTTTAGAATAGGTGGGACCGGGATTAGGGACGGTGTTACTTGGAAGACTCCCCGAGGGTCTTTGATCAATCTTTGCGGATAACTCACCAAACTTGGCCTCAAGATTCTGAAATGCGACTTGTTGTCCCTTCATAAACGTCTCATGCTGCATAAGAGTGGATTTGGTGTTGGCATCATTTTGTAAGAGCTGATTTAACAATTGAGATTGGTTAGCCAACATCTCCTCGATCTTATAAGTACTATTTGGTACAGGAGCAGGTTCGGGGGTGGGTTCTTGGAACAGATTCTGGCGTTGCTGATAACCGGTGTTACCTGCCCGCCAATAAGAGTTAGAATTATTGTTTCGCCACCCTGAATTGAAGGAACGATTTTGATTACCAAGAAAATCTACCTCCTCTTGAGAATCAACGGGACAATCGGCTGTCTCGTGATTTCCACGACATATCTCACACCTACGAGCTTGCAACCTAAGCTCTCTGACTTCCCTCTTCAGTGCCTCCACATCTGCCGACACACTCGTATTCTGATCAACATGATGCACTCCACGTGACGCTGAGATGGCTGCGGCCTTGGCAGCCGAGACGGACCTTCTACTCGGTGTATGTTGATCCCCTAATGCAATGCTCTCGAACATTTCTTCAGCCTCCTCTATGGTGAGTTTATCGAGCATGTTTCCTCTGGCGGCGGTATTGAACCGTTGTTGGGTTTCGGGAGTAAGACCGTTATAGAATTTTTCAACCACAGCCCAATCAGTTAGGCCATGCTTAGGACAACGACTTATAAGAGTTTGGAAACGCTCCCACGCGGAATAGTAGGACTCATCGGGGTCCATATGAAAAGAACGGATTTGCTCGCGTAGACGCCCGGCCTTCGATGGAGGAAAATACTTCCTAAGAAACTTGGATTGCAAGTCGGACCATGTGGCGATTGAGACGTTCGGAAGAGAGTCAAACCATGTAGCAGCACGACCGGAAAGTGAGAACGGAAATAACTTAAGATGAATGACGTCGAAGGAGATATTATTAATATTAAATGTTTCGCAGATCCGCACGAATCGGGACAGATGTCCCGGAGCATCTTCGTCATCCAAACCGTGATACTGAGCAGAATTGGTGATAGAATTCATCACGTGAGATGGAATTTGCCAGTTTTGATTATTAGTCGCAGCAGGTCGAACAATTGCAGATCGGGCTCCCACGATGCCATTGTTGGCTCTAGCATGAACGGTTTATCTCGTTGGTGGAACGGCGTCGCCCATATCTATTCTAGGAGTAGAGACGCTAACTTGGATGTCGGGTGAATCGCTCTCGCTATCTGTTGTCTCCTTAAGTCGCTCCTGAAACTCTCTCTCAGGCTCTTTTGATGCAGTGAATAAAGGTGGGCCTTGAGAACAGGTATTATGCATGAACTAAAACAAAATTTATTTAATTTAATTAAATTTTTTTTTAGAAAACCTAAAGGCACAAATAGCAAGTAAAGACACCTAAAGGAAAATAACAACTAAAAAGCAAATAAACAAAAAAAAACAGATTAGATAATCAACTCAGTTTAAAAAAGGAATTTGCCAGTGTCCCCGGCAACGGTGCCAAAAACTTGATGTGTGAAAAACTTATATAATATTAAAACCAAGTTTTACCGAATTCACCTAAAAAAACACACAATCGGCAAGTGTACCGGACGCAATGTAGCTAGCAAGTAAGAACGGATATCGAACCTTGGACACTATGGGTAAACTCTTCTTGTTAAACTTAAAAGATTACTAACCTAGACCTTCTTTTGATTTTTAGATTTTTTTTATATTATTTATACTAATAATACTTAACTAATTAAAATTTAAACTAAAAATAATACTTTATAAAAATCGGGTTTAAAAACAAATATGAGAAACGACTACCTAGGTAATGGAATCATACTAGTTAAATAAATAATTAACGAACTTGACTTGGTTGAAAAACAATATCTTAAAAAATATGACATTAAAGACCACTAAGTACGCTAGATCGCCTCCCGGCCTCACCAACGACACCCTAGAACTCTAATGATATGTGAAGCTCAACTGTTAAAGGTTTGGATCACCTCCCGGTCTCACCTTGCCTTATAATATTATGGTACCCCAAAACCCAAATCACCTCCCGGTCTCTTCGAATACAATATATATTAATATAAAGATGGTATTTTTAATTAACTTGAACACAACTTGTATCACAATAATCTTAGGGACCTAGGATAACTCACTCCCATGCAATTATTACCCAAACCCGCAAAAGACAAAGATGACACAACACTAAATCACCTCCCGGTCTCTCTAGTGAAAGAACAATAAAAATCTAGTAAACTTTTATAAATTACTCCTACGGTTATTTCGACCATAAACCGCAAACAAGTTGAAAACACAAAGTAGACAACCTAATCATGCATCTAACAATCACAAAAACTATTAAACACAAGTGGAATAAATATTAAAGTAATAAACTAGATTCAATTACTCAACAATACTGTGAACAAACCAATTAAAACTTTACCGTAATACCAAATCAACCAAAAATCAAATAATTATTCGTCAAACCATTAATCTAACATAGTGCTCAACCAAAACCTAGGTAGTTTAAAGTATTTAGCTACTCATAATAAAGTATGAAACACAACTAATATAGAGTTCACAAAAATAATTCATAATAAAAAATCTAATAAAATAAACCAACTGTAACAGTAGCCAAATTAATAATAATAATAATAATAATAATAATAATAACCTTCTTTTGCTTTCTTTCTTCTCACGTTGAGACAAAAGGTCTTTTTTTTAAAGAATTCCACCAAGCAGCTTAACAATCAAAATTAGACCCACGTTGTTGTTCTTCTTGATCTGCGGCCCCCCTTTTTGACGTCACGAGTTCTCCTGTAGCGCCACACCCAAACTCCTCAACCCTCCAAATTATATTCTTCGTATGAATTCTGTATATCTCCCCTATGGGTAGGGTTTTTTTATTTATAATATGTTACTAGTGGGCCTTAAGACTTGATTTGTTTTTAATAATGGAGACCCACTCGTTTTCTTTTTTATTCGATTCACTGTGCCAAGGAATTTAAAACCAAAAGTCAAGTAGCATATAATAATAATAATAATCAAATAACTTTGCTAACTTACGTGAACATATCTACATTTTTTTTATTAGTTTTTTTTTCATTTGAATTTTGGTTAATTTAAGATAACAATTATAATATATATCTTTGTTTTTAGCTTGTTGTTTCTTTAAACCTGTAAACTTTAAATATGAACCGATTTTTGGGGAAGTATTTAACAAAAATAATCCTAAGGTCACTCAAAAGTAAAGGAAATATTTATATAAATTATGTATAATTTAAACCATATCAAATATTAAATGTTAAAATATCTACTAATTTAAATTAAGCCAAAATATTCAATACAACATCTCATATTTAAATATGTAAGGCCCCGTTACTGGTGCCTCACATTTGGGCGTTGGATTTACTCATTCACATAGTTCTACTCATCAGAGTTAATAAAACATTCGCGGAATATAAAAACTTCAACCGGAATATATTACATAGCTTTCAAATCTCATCATAATAAACATTCAAAGTAGTTTAAACATAAAACATTGTCTTTAAAATAATATAACACTTCCTTGAGATGCCAATATCTTCAATTCCATGCCATGTGTTCCCCTCAAGCGAGCTGCCTTATCCTACTCACCTGTGTGCATACTAAAAGTCAGCTACGCTGAGTGAGTTCTAGTTAATCATACAACATACAATCGGTTCACATACTTGCACACACACCCGAAGGGGTGTACATTATTCATACTTACTTTTCATACATAACTATCTATCCTATGTAAAGAGCCTTCCGCCCTATAACCTCACAGATATTATAAGGGTCTGGTCCCTAGAATCACAGATATTATGAGGGTCTGGTCCCTAGCATCACAGATATTATGAGGGTCTGGTCCCTAACATCACAGATATTATTAGGGTCTGGTCCCCACCATCACGGATATTATGAGGGTCTGGTCCCTATCCTCATAGATATTATTAGGGTTTGGTCCCTTTGTTTCCTTCAACTGTACCATACCTGTCTCTACATACCTTCCATGACAACACGTGCAATATTCGAAGATCATTCACGTGCCATCAACATATCATACATACCTCATATACATTCATACATTCATCACATCATATCATATCATATCATGCAAGGCATACACTTACCACTTAAGTTAAGTGTATTAACTATCACATCGAGTATGCACACAGCCCCGAAAACATAACAAGGAAGTGGGGCTAGAAACTCATCTGAATGCGGTTACGTTCACCGTTAATAGTTATTCCCTTTTTGAGCTGTGCACGGCTAACCGTATAACAATTACACGTATCAATTAACTATTACTACTCGCATCGTATTTCTATATTTATATAACCCACAACGAACGGGGGTCTGGGGGCAGCGCCCCTGGCAGTGGGGTCCTAGGTGCGGCAACCCCTAGCCAGGTCCAAGGGGCAGAGCCCCTGGCTGGGGTTAAGCTGCCAGGTCAGCTTGGAAAAAATTTATTTTCATTAACTGTCATAACACATTTTCCATTAGGATTTTGAATTGTATTTCTAATTCGCTATAACGAATTAAACCTGATTCGTTAACTAATTCGTTACTTTTCACCCCGGTTCGTTATCCTTGTTCGCCATCGTATCACCATCTGATTCGTCAGATTAGTTCGTTACTTTTCCTAGTCTGATTTGCTAGCTGATTCATTACTCTAGTTCGTTACCTTAGACGTGGCCTGATTCATCATCTTAGTATAACGAATGGGCAACTAACGAATTAAATGTCCATTTGTTATCAATTCACACGAATGAGTCCCATTCGTTATGCACGCGTAACGAACTGATCCACCATAACAAACTATCAACAGTTCTTATCCGGATATTTGACTCTAAGGTCAAAGTCAAAATTAATAAGAACAAGAACAGTCAAACTTCATCAGATCTATGATTAAACCTTCGAATCTCAACGAAACAACTTGAAATTGGTATCAATGGATTCGTATTCATCTCGCCTACAAACCCTAGGTGTCCAATCGGCCAAACATATGCGTTTAAAGGGTGCGATTTGGGCATATATACATACAGCTCGTTTATCAATCGATTAACCCATCAAATCTTAACCAATTTCAGGGAGGTTTGTTGTTTTGGATTTGTTTCTACCATAAACACCAAGATCTATGATTTCTAGACGAAATCCGAACCTAAACGAACGAGTTCAAGTCATAAACGTGCCTTAAACGAGTCGGTATACGAACACGAGCTGGTCTTTGATGTTGTTTTGGTCCGTTACGACGTTCCAGCACCAACAAGCTCGGGTTTTCGCCTTCGGATCTTGGTTCGGGTTAAAGAATAGTGTTTGTATGTGTTTTTGATGGTGTAGGCTATGGTGTAGAGATGGATAAAATGGAAAGGATTAGGGTTTAAGGGGTATTTATACTCCCTTAAGCCCATGGACCTAAGGCCCATTCCATTTCTTATTTCATCTTCTAAAGTCCAAGCCCATCATCTTATAGTTTATTTATCTAATCCGAAAATGACATACTATAAAATAAACGAAATTTATTTTATTAATATTATCAAAATCAGGATGTTACAAAATAAGTCAACAAACATATATGTCAAAGATTAAAAGTCTTGTTTATTTTTCTCTATCTTGCAATCCTAAGTTCTCTTCCAAACTTGTTTGAACATCACATCACACGATGACCTGCATATGCATTAAAAATACAATAGATTTGTCAACATGAGGTTGAGTGAGTAAAACACCAGATTTTCATGATTATATAATAATAAATAAGAGAGCAAACTGTGTCAAGTGAGATAAGCAATTTAACCAATGAGCTGTCGATAAGCACGATGCCAGATAAACTGGACGATGGCTATTAAGACTGTCGTATGATCATACTATTTTGATTTCTGTTGGACCTCTCCGAATGCGATTCAAAAAAACATATAAGCACATAACAAGTAAGGTATAAATGTTACCTTACTTGTTAAATGGTAAATGTTACTCTTACACACATTTTTTTTTACAAAATTTGAAATTCAAATACATGTGGACTATCTTTTTCTTTTCATTTGGTTTGTGTAAAAAATATGTAAGTGGAGCATTTTGTCATTTGCAATATTATTCTATCTATTTCATATTCAGCCCTCACTGTATTATCTACTATTTATCCAAACTTTTGAGATGTTTTTAAATAAGTATGTTGGAAGTTAACTTATGTTTTGAAATTTTCAGATACCTACTGGACAAGGTCTTCTACGTGTCCACGAATTCTCCTTCGCGGAAATTCAGCACCTTGTGGACCCTGATGAAAAATCACATTCAAATTATTCTAAAGTTTCAAAACTTGAATTTCTCATGTTTCCAATGGATGAACAAATGATAGGGCAGTCTGCAACAAAACTGTCCTGGTACGTGAAGCAGTTTTTAAGGTTACTTTTCCTATCTATTCAGAAGGATATAAACTCCACTTTTAATATAATGCCATATAAAAATAATTTATATGATATTGTTCGACTTTCTACAGGGGATTGTTAACAATATAATACTTGTGTACTTCATTTGGAGAGTTTACATGTTTTTTGACATGGTTAGGTGCAAATGAAAAACGGTTGCGGTTCAGGCAACGTCTTCCAAATGGGATGGTTCACTATGCAGCAGATTGTTGGGATGCTGAATCGAGTCTCCTTATGTGTGAAACAATTAAGAAGGGCATTGGTGCCACATACAAAGAACGATGCCTAATTTGACAAACTGTTTTTGTACCGAAGGTAAGGATGCTTTGACCATATTAAAACTGCCTGTTTTTTGTATATTGTTTTACTTGTGTTTGTTGTATTGGAATGTTTTCATAATTCATGTATTGTTACGAAGAGCTATTAACTTTAAAGTGAACTGATGTATAGCAAGTCGTTTTCGAATACTGTTTTATACTGTTGTATGCCTATATAGTAGGTCGTTTTCGGATCCCGCCGCATCGCGCGGATTTTCTACTAGTATATATATATAATATATATATGAGTTTATAAAGCTTTTAACAAAAAGTAATGCTAGTATGTGCTAATGATAAGTGTCGGGTTTTAATAAAATAATATTGGTTTATTTAAAACAATATATACAATAAAACAATATTATATATATATATATGATTTAACAAAGGTACGAGAATACGACTGGTTAACATTTCGGTTACATTAAAATATTAGATAATCAACCCGTTTATATTAATATATGTGTTTATATTGATTAAAATAACAATTTAACAAAAAACACAACAAAAACGGGCTGGGAGACTCAAACCCCCCCCCCCCCCACCCTGCCGTCTGATATCTTAACTCAAATGCACCAGCCAACTGGGTTGGTGTCTAATTCAAGCATTATACAGAAACAAAAATATTTAAACACACAGCAATACTGTAACATCCTTAATTTTCCAAGAAAAATATTTAATATATTATTTATTTATGATGGAAAAGTTTACTTGAATTAGTAGAGAATTAATAAAATAATAAAGATGGAAGGTTAAGTAGGCTAATTAAATGGGAATAAATATGGACCAAATGGGAAGTTTACTTAGATTCATGGGCTTAAGGGAGTATAAATACCCCTTAAACCATAATCCTTTCCATTTCCATCAATCTCTACACCATAGCCTACACCTTCAAAAACACACACAACACCCTCCTTTATCCCGAGCCGAGTTCCGAAAATAAAAGCCGAGCTTATTAGTGTTAGAGCATCGTAACAAGCCAAAACCGATATCAAGACTAGATCGCGTGTGTAAACTGACTCGTTTAAGGTACGCCCATTAACGAAAACTTGTTCGGCTCGTTTAGTATTCCTAGATCTATGTATAAATGGTGAAAACGAATCAAACGAAATGATTCTCAGTGCAATCCGTTAACATTCGATAGGTTAATTGTTGGTAATAAAGAACCGTATATAAACGCCCATCAAATACCCTACTAAACATGAATGTTCGGATGTTTGGTTGATTGGGGCTAACAGGCGATGTGTTTGCGATTCCAATGATACTAGATTCGTGTTATTTCATCGCGATTTGAAGGTTAATTGCAAATCCAGCGTTTGTTGACTATTTTATGTTCTTGACGATTTTGACTTTGACAATTTGGGGCAAAGATTGGATAAGAACTAATGCTCATTCGTCGTGTTAAACGAATCGCCAGTCATTCGTTATACAGTCATAAGGAATAGGATTCATGCGCGGGTCTTTGATAACGAATGAACCATTCATTCGTCTTAATGAACTAACGAATGGCAAATGGATGAATAACGAATGGCGAATGCCATTCGTTATTCATCCATTCGCTATGATAAGACAATGGATCAGTTCATTCACTATAAGATACACTTACATACTAATGAATTAACGAATGAGCCCTCATTCATCTTATAGAAAGCACGAATGGCCTAGTCATTCGTTATGCACCCATTCGTCTAAGATCAAACCATTCGTTATAACGAATGGTACCATTCATCATAACGAATGGGATAGCGAATGAGGCTAAACCAGAGGCTATTCGTTATAACGAATGAGTTAGCGAATAAAATAATAATTTAAGAATTCTAATGAAATTTGTGTTAAGGCAGTTAATGAAAATAAATTTTTTCCAAGCTGACCTGGCAGCTTAACCCCAGCTAGGGGCTCTGCCCCTTGGACCCCGCTAGGGGCTGCCGCCCTGATGTGCTAAAAGTAGTCAAATAATTATTAACTAAAATTATACTAATCTAGACACTAAGTAATAATTCTAGACTCTTAACTTAACTAAAACTACTAACCGGCAAGTGAACCGGCCGACTCTAGTACAGCTAAGTAAGTCCGGATATCGAACCCACGAGACTCTTTAAATTACGTATATCAATTAATTAGACTCGACTTACTGACACGACTATTTATTATTATTAAAGGGGGGTTTAAACTAAATAATAATAAACTATAAAGTAAACACTAACTAATTCATTAATAATAAACTATAATGATTACTTAAACCTAATTAATTATTATATTATTAAACTTAACCCTAATTATATAAAATATAATAAACTATTAAAATACTTTGATTAATTCAGATGATGAAGATAACTACCTAGGCCATAATCCCCAAAGTTACAGTTTTTAAATAAATGGAAAACTCACGTTATGAAACTGGATCATAAAATAGACCCTTGACAGAAAACCCGAACATGACCATTGAACTTCAAGAAGACGCCTATGGATTTCTAACAAGTTTTAAGACTCACCAGTTTTATATTAAACTTTCTTACGATTATTTAATCGCTTATGTCTAAATATCTTTTATGATGAAAACCTACCTTACAATGCGGAATTAAAAAGATAGCAAAGCAGACTCAATTAATTTAATAGACTAAGCTGACAATCAAACCTAGACTGACTCCTTACGAAGAACTAAATCTAGCAATCCTGACCAACAAAGATCTATCAACAGCCTATCACCTTACAGCTTTCTAGGCTGACAGTTCACTTTTATCTATTTAATTGATTTTATTATTTCTATAATTTTCATGCATATTAATCACAAACTAGTCAAGAACACACAGTAAATGACCTAACAAAACCCTATTCTATGAAACAATCAACAAGGGCAATGTGAAACACTAAGTCCAAGTAAAAATAACCAAGCAATCATACGCATCAATCAATTCATCCTTAACAGTTTACTTAGAACATAAAATCCATAACGAAAAGAAATCCCAAATAATATCAAACCAAACAAATGTTCATCACAAGCCTAGACAGTCTAATAAATTTAGCCTAACACCTTAAAATCAAAGAAAGTAAAATAATTAAGTTCAACAACCAAGCTCATAATTAAAATAATAAATTCAAACCGAACTATATTGATGCTTGGTTGAGTAGGTGTTAAACCCAAACGATCTCCACTTGAACCAAAGGCCTTTCTTGTATATTATAATATTCTTCTTGTGGCTCCTTCTGTTCGAACTTGGCTGTGTGCGTAGGGTTCTCACCTCTGCCTCTCCTCGTTAATTGACAGCCTCCAAAACTAAAAAGAATAATAAATACCATCTCACCCGTGATTGCCGACCCAATAATTTCTTATGGTTTGGGCTACTAAATCCAACAAATATGGGCCAGCTGACCATCTTCTCTTGAGCTGCGAACTTAAAACATATAATAGGTTAAAAGTCAAACTCTTCGTATGTCCTATTTTATGTGAATCGGCTAATGTAATTTAGACTAATACTATTTAAATGCATGAACCCAAAAACTTGGGTTTCTTATTTTTCCCATTTAATGTTTCTTTTTGCTTTTTGTTTCTTTTTATTTCCATAACATGGATTTAATATAAACAAAATAATGAATAATAATTTATATGAGGTTCTCATTTAACCAAATTGTATCTTTATTTTTCAATAATTAATATTCATGTTATTTTAGCTCGTGTTCTCTTAAAACCTTCAAAATCAAAATATGAACTAATTTATAGTAATGTTGTATAAAACTGAACCCAAACACTATTAAAATTGTAAGAGATATTTATATAATATTATATGTATTTTAGACCACATCAAATATCCTCACACTTACTCTTTTTTCGTCCCTGAAAAATATCTATGCAATGGAATCATAATCGGAAAATATGATATTAAAAACATATAGGTTATTTTAAAGCTCAGATAAACGCAAAAACCGCGATTGCCGATATTGTTATCCACTTAAACCCATGCCTTAATCTTTACCTGTACAAATAAGATCCGACAATAACATTACTCAGTGGTTTACACAATTAAGACCCGCTTATTTTCAGCTTTTACCGGACCAGGCCACCCCAACTTGACTTAAACCTCAAAATTAGCAGATTTAAAACTTTTGTTGCTTTATTTTTTCATGAATAGTTAAGACGATCAATGGCATTGTTTATCCACCTAAGCTTAAGCATCAAAGTCTACCAAGCAGCCATTAGATACGATTAAGGTACAATTAATTAATAGCTAGTGTTCCCCACAACATGACATACCCCTGTTATCAAGCAATACACCGAACCATCACCATAGGTGACCATGCAAAATTTCATCTGTAGGGCTTGCATGTGGCGTGTCCCTTGTGGTCCGTTTCTTAATGGCAATGAGACGCGAGCAAGGGGACCCTACATGGCTAACAACGTGGATGATCAAGTCTGTAGTGTATTTGTACTTTTGTACTTTTTTGTGATCATGTTTAAAGACTTATGTGGCAGAAAACTACGGGTTTGCTCTTTTTTTAGCTTTATTTTAAATATTCATAACCTCATTTGGAATTGTGAATACCCAGATGAATAATTGGCATACAGACCCATGGTCTCCGGACCCGGGGCATCCCATCAATACAAGATTTAAGGTTATAAAACCATACGCCAATGATGTGTAAAACACTAAAGCTAGCAGTTTAAGATTTATATCGCAGGCTGCACGGCATACTCTAACAACGTTAAACCTACCCAAGCATCGTATGATAACGTATTCAATTTTCTTTAAACTTTTTAATATTTTCACTTTTCATACCAAGAATTGAGGCTTGAGTATGGCCCGACCTTTCATTGCTTATTTTCTACGGACAAAACGCTTTACCCACAAGAGATTTCCGACCCATTTTATCAAATTGTCCTTTCATTTTCAAGGTTGAGCCTACCGACACATCCCAAGTTAAGTGCGCTTTCTTTTATTTATCTCATATTATTAGTAGTTTGAAAAACCAATTTCCGATAAATATCTTCGTCTCCCACTTTATTGCAAAAATTTTGATTAAACTCTTGGGACATTTCAAAAAAAAATTAAGCTTTTTTTTTCAATTATTTGTTTTTTTCTTTTTTTTTCTTTTTTTCCAAAAATATCATTTTCCCATCCCCACACTTAAATTTCACATTGTCCTCAATGTGAGAAAAAGGAAATTACAAATAAAATTATGCAAAAATAAAAATAATGAATTGGAACAGACTCCCCTGGTAAATAGATGCTATGCCTCGTGAGTCGTGTTCCACGCCCTCCAATTCCAACGCGATCAGCAAGCTATCTTCAAACAACGTCATCTTTCACGAACAAATGCAGAAATCCTGAAACAAGTGGCATCCCCACACTTGTTTAAAACCATATCCCATCAACTATCTCATAAGCAACCTTGGAACAACCTGTAAGTAAGAGAAGAAACAACCGGCAGAGCAAAGAAGTAAAAACAAAATATAAATAAAAATAGAAGAAAATGATAGTACCGGGTAACCTCCCGGGAAGCGTTAAGTTTAAAAAAAAAAGTCTTGAGCCAGACTTAGTCCCGAAAACTCAATCAGGAGGCTTCTCCTTGATCCTCTTCCCATCGGTGCTCTTCAACACTCTCCTCTTAAAATCAGTTGGAAAGAAACTAATTTCCAAACACATGTAGGCCCAAAAATACGCATTCAGCTCGATCCACCCATTATTAAAATTCTGAAAATATGACCAATTCGGCACACTTTGATTCCTGAGCTCAAATATCTTCCTTCTTGGGGCTCTTGATTTACGTGGCGATCCACGAACAACTATTTCTAAAAACCGATTAGCTTTACCGCACATATGCGGATGGCGTTTCACAATGAGATGCAGTTCTTTATTCTTCAATTCTTCGGATCTCTCATTTGATTCATCTTTGACATTTAGTTTCTTAAACGGCTCCCCGAATAACAAAACTTCAAGCTCCTCAATATCTCTTTCGGGGTTAAAATCTCTCTCATCTATATCAGCTAAACCAGCCAAATCTTCACCAAATTCATCTCTAAACTCATCTTCCCAAGAGGGAATACGATCCTCTGTCTTATCCTGCAAACCAACATCCTCAAACTTGATCGTCGGCTCATAAAATTGTACTTGATACTTTAGGCCCGACCGAAAATCATCCATTATATCTGAAAGTGGTGCTTTTGGGTTAATGCTATGGGTGACACGTAAAACATCATATAATATCTCTTCTAAATGTGGTATGTGATCCATCATTGCGCCAGATGAGTCTTTACAACCGATAATATTCCCCATCCTATCATACACCACGCAGAATTTAGGCTGATAGCTATTTTTATCTAGGTGGTCCATAATTGCCTGTATTTCTGACTCTCATATGCTTAAAACTCTTTGATCTTTATGAGGATTTTCTTCAACTCTGGCCCCGTAGTAACAATCCATGAAGATCACTGCAAAGATAAACTAAAACAGAAAAGGATCACGAGCACCAAATATTAATAAAATAAAAAATATATTAAAGAAAACTAAACTAATTAAAATAAATTAAACTAAACTATATTAACCTAACTCCTACGACTCAAAACAAACTATAACAAAACAAAAATAAAAAGAAAAACTACATAGACTCCTACGAATCAAACGAAAATAAAACAAATAGCACGTATGTTGCAAATAAGTCCAAGTAACGCTAATAACGCAATCGCCAAGAGTCCCCGGAAACGACACCAAAAACTTGATGTGCTAAAAGTAGTCAAATAATTATTAACTAAAATTATACTAATCTAGACATTAAGTAATAATTTTAGACTCTTAACTTAACTAAAACTACTAACCGGCAAGTGAACCGGTCGACTCTAGTACAGCTAAGTAAGTCCGGATATCGAACCTACGAGACTCTTTAAATTACGTATATTAACTAATTAGACTCGACTTACTGACACGACTATATATTATTATTAAAGGGGGGTTTAAACTAAATAATAATAAACTATAAAGTAAACACTAACTAATTAAATAATAATAAACTATAATGATTACTTAAACCTAATTAATTATTATATTATTAAACTTAACCCTAATTAATTAAATATAATAAACTATCAAAATACTTTGATTAATTCAGATGATGAAGATAACTACCTAGGCCAGAATCCCAAAAGTTATGGTTTTTAAATAAATGGAAAACTCACGTTATGAAACTGAGATCATAAAATAGACCCTTGACAGAAAACCCGAACATGACCATTGAACTTCAAGAAGACGCCTATGGATTTCTAACAAGTTTTTAGACTCACCAGTTTTATATTAAACTTCCTTACGGTTATTTAATCTCTTATGTCTAAATATCTTTTATGATGAAAATCTACCTTACAGCGCGGAATTCAAAAGATAGCAAAGCAGACTCAATTAATTTAATAGACTAAGCTGACAATCAAATCTAGACGGACTCCTTACGAAGAACTAAATCTAGCAATCCTGACCAACAAAGATCTATCAACAGCCTATCACCTTACATCTTTCTAGGATGGCAGTTCACTTTTATCTATTTAATTGATTTTATTATTTCTATGATTTCAATGCATATTAATAACAAACTAGTCAAGAACATACAGTAAATGACCTAACAAAAATGAAACAATCAACAAGGGCAATGTGAAACAATAAGTCCAAGAAAATAAAACCAAGCAATCATACGCATCAATCAATTCATACTTAACAGTTTATTTAAAATAGAAAATCCATAACGAAAAGAAATCTCAGATAATATCAATCCAAACAAAGGTTAATCACATTCCTAGGCAGTCTAATAAATTTAGCCTAACATCTTAAAATCAAATAAAGTAAAATAATTAAATTCAACAACCAAGCTCATAATTTAAATAATAAATTCAAACCGAATTATGTTGATGCTTGGTTGTGTAGGTGTTAAACCCAAACGATCTCCACTTGAACCAAAGGCCTTTCTTGTATATTATAATATTCTTCTTGTGGCTCCTTCTGTTCGAACTTGGCTGTGTGCGTAGGGTTCTCACTTCTGCCTCTCCTCGTTAATTGACAGCCTCCGAAACTAAAAAGAATAATAAATACCATCTCACCCGTGATTGCCGACCCAATAATTTCTTATGGTTTGGGCTACTAAATCCAACAAATATGGGCCAGCCGACCATCTTCTCTTGAGCTGTGAACTTAAAACATATAATAGGTTAAAAGTCAAACTCTTCGTATGTCCTATTTTATGTGAATCGGCTAATGTAATTTAGAATAATACTATTTAAATGCATGATGAACCCAAAAACGTGGGTTTCTTATTTTTCCCATTTAATGTTTCTTTTTGCTTTTTGTTTCTTTTTTTCCATAACATGGATTTAATATAAACAAAATAATGAATAATAATTTATATGAGGTTCTCATTTAACCAAATTGTATCTTTATTTTTCAATAATTAATATTCATGCCATTTTAGCTCGTGTTCTCTTAAAACCTTCAAAATCAAAATATGAACCAAATTATAGTAATGTTGTATAAAACCGAACCCAAACACTATTAAAACTGTAGGAGATATTTATATAATAGTATATATATTTTAGACCATATCACGCCCCTAGAACCTTGCTGCCAGGGGCGCTGCCCCGGGACCCCTGTTCGTTGAGGGATATAATTAAACTAGAAATACGATATGGATAGTGATAGTAATTGATACATGTAATTGTTATACAGTTAGCCGTTGTGCACAACTAAAGAAAAGGATTACCATTAACTCTGAACGTAACCGAGCTCAGGTGAGTTTCTAGCCCCATAGGGCTCCTTCAATGGATAATGTGTAGTGTCTGAAGATGGATGAAATGATGCTTTAAATATGATGTTTTATGATATGTTTTAAAGACAAGTTTGAATGTTTTGTAACGAATGATTGAAGTTAACGTTTTTGCGAAAGATTTTAATTAACTCTGTTTGCATAACTGTGTTTATGTGTAAATCCAACACCAATGTAGGGCACCGGGATCAGGGCCTTACAAATACGACCCACTTCATTAAGTGATTCGTTTGTTTTTGGTTTAATTAAGGGTTAGGTTTATTGATAAATGATTAAAAACGAATTGGTTACACAATTTAATTACCCGAAACAATTGAATATACATGGAGAACGACGAGGTTGCAGCCACAGCCAGAACGTGATTCGGTTTGATGCTTTGCAAGTAACTTTAATCAAATTCCTCTTAGGGTTAGGTTCACCGCGTTGAATAGAGAATGTTTGCTCGTTTTAATTGAATTAACATTAACTATATATGGTATCTTCACAATTTCTAGTATGACGTTTTAATAAAATACACGAATCGTATTGATTTGATCTTTGTTTCCAAATTTGTTGTGTCGGTGTAAGCGCGATGTACGTATATACAATATTCCAGAATCAAACTTTAGTTTATCAAGAGAATTATGGTTCAAGAAATCAAACGAGTAAACCAGTTTGGGTTCAAATACGGGTCTACATGTTTGGATATGGGTTTGTTAAAAGATATATTATAAACTTTTGAAAATGTTGCAGTTTAGTCCTTGAGAGTTATATATGGATACAAAAGTGGTTAAAATTTATTAATAGGGTATGAAATGAATATAACTCAAAGTTCTTTTAGATAATTAATTAAATAAAATAAACAGTAATAATAAAATATTTTCAACTCGTAAACGAAATGTTTTGTAGATTAAAATTACCCAGAAACAAAAACGGTTCTGATAACGGATATTATAAAACAATCAGGAAACCCGAGTTGTTACACACTGCTTGGATGGAGTGTAATCAGAAATATGGTCTTGCGCGAACGCTAACGTACGCCGAGTTTCCAACAAAATTTGTTTGGAAACAGGATGAATGGGTTTGGGACCTACGTAAACGAGGTTTCTCTATTGGTCGTGTTCGTCATGTTTCTCCAGCTTTCAATGAAGCATACTATCTAAGAATTTTGTTAAACAAGGTTAGAGACCCTAAGTGCTTTGAAGATTTTCGTACCGTTGATGGTGAAGTGTGTGCTACTTACAGAGATGCGTGTTATAAAAGAGGCCTTCTAGACGATGACAACGAGTATATAGAAGCTATTGAAGAAGCAAGTCATACTGCAAGTGGTTATTATTTACGTAGTTTATTTGCCACAATGTTAATCACATACAGTTTATCTAGACCGGATAATGTATGGGAAAAGACGTGGCCGTATTTAATTGATGACATTCTTTACAAACAACAAAATAAGCATAAAAAACCAGGTATCAAATAATTAGAAGTTGTTATTTTTTTAAGTACTTTAAGACATTAAGAAATAGGTTTAGTTAAAAACTCAGTTTTAATCCTTTGTGATCCGTTACAGATTTTGTGCTTTCAGAGGCACAACTAAAGAACCTTGCCTTACTTGAAATTCAGAACTTCCTGCTCCGAAATAATTGTACACTGCATTGTTTTCCTACAATGTCTTTCCCTGATGAGGATTCTATCTTTGCATCAACAAATCGTTTTATGAATGAGGAGCTAGCGTATGATAAACAAGTCATGACTGGTGAGTTTCAACGACTTTTTATTTCATTAACGGATGAGCAACGAGATGTGTATAATCAAATAATGGAAGCAGTTGATCAAAACAAAGTGGTATTTTCTTGTTGTACGGTTATGGAGGGACGGGAAAAACTTTTTATGGAAGACATTATCGGCTTCCATAAGATCCACGCTAAAATCTTTTAAACGTTACCTCTCGCGGTATAGCATCTTTGTTTCTTGAGGGAGGTAGAACCGCTCACTCTAGATTTTTAATTCCTATAAATCCAACTGATGATTCTACCTGTTCAATAACAAGAAATCCAGATATTATCTGGGACGAGGCTCCTATGATACATATACATGCTTTTAAAGCCTTGGATTGGACTTTAAAAGATATTTTAAAATGTGGTAACCGTAACAATTGTGAACATCCATTTCGGGGGGAAAGTTATTGTTTTTGGGGGTGATTTTAGACAAATCCTATCAGTAATACAAAATGGATCACGTAGTGACATTGTTAATGCTTCGCTTACTTCATCCCACATTTGGTCCAAAATCCAAATGCAAGGTTCTTAGTTTAAAAAAAATATGAGGTTAACGGTCGGATGTCAAGCATCAGATCTGGAAGAGACCATTAGATTTGTCGAATGGTTGTTGGAGCTTGGTGACGGAAAACTTGGTAATGACAATGACAGTAACGCCATTGTAGATATACCAGATGATCTTTTGATTGCTGATTCATCCGATCCTATTTTTGATCTGATTGATTTTGTAAATCCAGCATTATTGGAAAATTTTAATGATATTTCATATTTTCAAGAGAGAGCCATACTTGCACCTATAAATGAGGTTGTCCAAGACATTAATGACAGATTTTTGTCTTTGTTTCCTGGAGAAGAAGTTGAATATCTCAGTTCTGATTGTATAAACAAGTATGATAGAGTTGGTCCTAGTTTCGATCCAACATTACACTCACCAGATTTTCTAAATAGTTTAAAGATGTCTGGTATGCCTAATCATAGATTGGTTCTAAAAGTTGGTGTGCCAATAATGTTACTAAAGAATATTGATCAGTAGAACAGTTTATGTAACGGAACCAGATTACAAGTAATTAACTTGGGGAGGCGTTTTATCGAAGTAAAGGTTATTTCAGGTACTAACATTGGGTTTCACACTTATCTCGTAGTGGCCTAACTCCTTCAGATAAGAAACTAGCATTCAAATTGAAATGAAGACAGTTTCCAGTTGTGGTTTGTTTTGCAATGACTATTAACAAAAGTCAAGGCCAATCACTAGCAAGAATTGGCATATACCTGCGAGAACCGGTGCTTACACATGTTCAACTATATGTCGCTTTATCACGAGTCAAGGGTAGAGACGGTGTTAAAATGCTTATATTAGACAAGGAAGGAAAAATGACAAATAAAACTACAAGTGTGGTTTATAAGAAACTATTTAATCATTGTAAAATGGATGTTATTTTGGTTGAATGTTATGTTTAATAATATTTTATTTTTTTATCGACATTATTAACAATTATATATCATGTTGTCGTCTCCACAAGTATGTATGAAATTATGTTTTCCACTTTCATATTACATGTGGATGGTACATGATTTTTATTTTTCCACCCGTGGCGCCCACGGGTTAATAACCTAGTCAGGGCCGGCCCTGAGAATCCACGTGCCTCGGCCGAGCAAAAAAAATGCCCCTTAAATTTTAACGTACTAAATAATGTAAATAATTTTTATAAAATAACGATTAAAGTTATGGCTATATAATAAACATAACAATTAGCAAAATCATAGTATTATAAAAAGTTTATAACATACTAAATAGGCTAATAGCTAACTGAGTTTTTATGAAGCTATTCTTTATAACAAAATGGTGAATCAACTTTTCGAAATTTATGCTCTCTAATATTCCGTTTTCGATAGCTGTTATCGTTAACCCACTAAATCTTTCTTGGGCATTATGGATAGTAAATAAGATTTCGATAATTACAATTTCAAAAAACTCTTTTCTTCATATGTTACCGTGACTGCTGGTGTTCGTAGTCGATGTTGTTATCCCGCATATTCGTTTCATTGATTCATTTATTTAACTTTTATTGATTAATTTCAAGTAATGAGCCTTTTTTCAATTTTTAATGGGCCAACAAATATTTGGATAATCTGAAAAAAAAATGGGTCTAAAATTTGGGTATTGTAAAATTTGTGAGATTATTAGTGTTTTGGTATTATATATATAGCCATATAGGGTGAGGTTACTGTTCAATAACTGCTTAACGTACAATATGTAAGCAAGACGCTCAAAGGCAAAAAAAAACGCTTAAAGGCAAAAAAAATTCTAAAACGCTCAGCCAAAAACCTAAAACGCTCAAAAAACGGTTTTTATGAAAAAGGTAAAAAATTGATCGATTAACAATCCAAGACTTTTTTTTCGGTGAACCAGTGATTAGTTGGATATGTATTGACGATTCTGAGATGTTGGGATGCGATTTCATGGATCGATTTCGTGAATATAGGGTATTCGCGTACCCACTGTACGCTAAGGTATTATTATATTTATCTTTTCTCTCTCTCTATATATAACATTGAGAAGTTTTTAAAAATTTTGTGCCCCATAAAAAGAAGTGCCCCGACCGGACACCCACCTCGCCCACCCATGAAGCTGCCCCTGAACCTAGTATTTTAACAAAGTAACAAACTAATCATTACTTGTAGCCTAGTGGTAAGAGGATAACGTTATCAATTAGAGACCCAAGTTTGATACTTATTTGTATAAAATTGTCGGTTCAAATCTCGAGTCCATCTGGTCCATCATATGTTAAGTAAGAGAATCTACCCTTGTGAGCGGAGAACGATTTCAATTTAGAGATTGGGAATTAGTCGGACGACCGTGTTTTATATCGATAATATATATAAATGAAGACATAAAAATCCTACGTGTCGCGATGTGGTCGCTCCCCCTTATATTGGAGTCACCAGATTTGCTTGATTTTTAAATAAAGGCTTCTCATGCATTTGACCCGAATTCATGGGTATGTGTCTTACCAAACCTAGATATTCCTTAAACGGGTTATAACATCTCATTATATAAAAAATTATTCTCACCAAATTATTGATGTTAACATCCTATAAAATATGATATACTAAAAATTAATATCTTATTTATTTTAAAAAAGATATATATATTATTTAAATTAAAAAACCAATTTTATAGTAAAAAAAATAAACGGGTCTTGGGTCTCATCAAACCATATGTATATTATTAACTTTCATAAATATTATTTATAAAATAAAAACCAATTTTATAGTAAAAAAATAAACGAGTCTTGGGTCTCATCAAAACCATATAGCTTTTAAATCGGGTTGTAACATCTCATTTATTTGTAAAACAATTTATCATCAAACCATAAGTATATTATTAACTTTCATACAATAAAAAAATATAAATTCAAAAAATAAATAAATATTAGAACAAAACAATATAAAACAAACTTGTAATACGGGGATAAAAACTAGTAAATATATATATTTTAATTGAAATTTGAAGGAAGGGCTTACAATTCATTTTACCAAAACTCAATCCCCAAAGTTAAGTAAGTATATCGGCGGATGAATATTGTTATCGGAAGGAGGTTTATTATGATGATGAGTCTCCGGGTATCATACTCACCGATCTCCTTCCTCACAAGCTACCGCCAGAGACGGCTATTCAGCACCGTCCAATGCTCTGCTTCTTCTACAAAACCCAACAACAAAGTCATCGTCATTTCTGGCCCCACCGGCGCCGGTAAAAGCAGGCTCGCTCTAGAGCTTTCCAAAAAACTCAACGGAGAAATCATAAGCGCAGACTCTGTTCAGGTCACTTCAATATTATATTATTATCCAGCAATCAAACAAATACCTGCCTAATTCTGTTTATTTACAACATTCAATTGATTGTTTTGTTTTGTTTCATCACACAGGTTTATCAAGGCCTTGATGTTGGTTCTGCAAAACCTTCTGCAATTGAAAGACAGGTAATCCTAATTACAATCCCTACCTTCAAATACTCACTTACTTAATGTATGCTTCATTTTGTCTAGGAAGTACCACATCATTTGCTTGACATCTTACACCCTACTCAAGGTATCCCCTATAATCTAATCTATCCTTCTTTTAGACTTTACTTAACCACCTCTTTCAGCCAGATTATTCTGCTGGAAACTTCTATGATGACGGCAGACAAGCTACAAAAGATATTCTAAATAGAGGCCGCGTTCCAATAGTTACCGGTGGGACCGGATTATACTTAAGATGGTATATTACTCTCAACTTCCATTCATGCTTCATGCTGGCTTTTCTTGTTTACGCAACTTGTTCTTTGATTATGTGAAAGGTTTATATACGGGAAACCAGATGTACCAAAGGCAACTGCAGAGATTAGTTTCCAAGTGCAGTCTGAGCTGGCAAGTTTTGAGAGAATCTATGATTGGGATGGTGCTGTGCGCTTGGTCACCAAAGCGGGTGATCCAACTGCTCAATCTTTGCCCGCTAATGATTGGTATCGTTTACGACGCAAGCTTGAAATCATAAAGGTTACTTTTTATTTCAGCATACATAATCATGTTATTGTGTGACACCGCACGCTATATGAATCCATAAATAATCTTATGTTTGTATGAAGGCACCTGATGCAACTAAGGTTCACGAGGGGATTGACTCGTTTACACCCTTACCCGCTTCCATTTAAGCCATTTATATTTTCTTCCTTTGACCGAGTAGAGATAAGACATAACCTAAGACTGTTGATCTTTCATATTGCAGTCTACTGGGTTACCTCCATCAGCTTTTCCAATACCATATGATTCTTTCAAAGGACAAAAAGGTCAACATACCACTGATCTTGGTGTTGACTTTTCCACGGAAGAAAAGCCTAAAGAATTGGATTATGATTTTATTTGCTTTTTTCTTTCAACTGCAAGATTGGATCTTTATAGGTCAATCGACTTTCGGTGTGAAGATATGATTTCAGGTATCACTCCTTTTATAGCTTTCAAATACCCATTGTAGTAGGCATGAGATCAGTGTTGTATCGGTACCAAAAATGCTGATACCAAATTTGAACAAAACTGGGTACCGAATACCGCACCAAATGTATTGGTTCGGTACCGGTATTCGGGAAAAAGATCTCATGAACTGTAGTTGCAAATTTCCATATACATAGAAAACTTATGTTTGCCCCAATTTGCGACAATTTATTAAAGAGAAAATTACATAAAATGGTAAACATAGTTTATTCAGATTCCTATTTTTGTTAACGAACTTTGTTTTCACGTATAAACCATTACTTACTTAATTTTGGATTTCTAATTTAGCCGGTTTCCTGACTCCAAATCAGCACTATGCCAAAATGTCAACACGGTCAAAGTTAAAACTTTTGAAAGTTGGTTATTTCAAATAATGCGTTGTTTATTGATTATCCATGCAATAAATCATAAGGTGTTGGTATATTTGTAGCTTTTGACTTTATTTGAAGTGATTATTTTTGTATAATTTGGTCCACATGTCATATACTTAGGAGATAATGGCCTTTTGTCTGAAGCAAGATGGCTTCTTGATATGGGTCTTCAGCCAAACTCAAATTCTGCTACACGGGCAATCGGTTACAGACAGGTATTCTGTATTACTCCCTATGTTTTATATATTGCTTCCCTCATGTACATGTTTATTAGTTAATTCCTTTTTCATTTCTTTATTAACTTTCGTTTGTGTTTTGTTTTCTTGAGTATTTTTATTCCTATGATGCTTAGGATTTGGTGCTAGTTGCACCTTGAATATCTTTGCTAAGCCATGGGTAAAAGGGTCGATTTGGGTTATACTTTGCCTCAAAGAATAATATTTTTGTGGTTACTTGGAAACTTGGTTTTAAAAATGTGAGGCGCCCCGAGGCGTTTCCTTTAGGCGAGAGCTTGAAGAGTGCAGGCCATTGTTCTATATACAGCCAAACAAGCTTTCTGTACAACCAGAAGTTGCGTCTCTCTCATCTCTTTTACATATCTACTTTTTATCAAATAAAGTGTCTACAGTTTCTTTACCTCTTTGGTTGTTTTTACATATCAGCCTCCTACATACCCTGAATTTGACCAAATGTGACCCAGATGGGCATGAAACACCACCTCATCGCCTCACGCTTTTTAAAACCAAACTTGGAAAGGGGTTGAAGAGGGCAAAAAGATATTCAAAACCTATAGAACCTTCCACAACGTTTCATGCTAAAAGATAGAATATTATCGTAATAATAATAGTTATTTCTAAGTATAACTAGAGCGTTAATTATTTGTCAAAGGTGGAGTCTTTGCCTCAATCTTGTATCTTTTTAATGGTAAACCACAGGCTATGGAATACCTTTTACATTGTGAAAACGAAGGAGGCAGAAGCTCGTCGCGCGAGTTTTATGCTTTTCTATCTGAATTTCAGAAAGCATCAAGGTAATTCTTTTTATTAATCTTTATTTTAATATGTTAAATATTTGATTAATCTGTTTATACTTTACATATATTATTATTATTATTATTATTATTATTATATATGTTCACAAATATATTTATGATTTTAGTTTTAAATATATATTACATTATTGTTTTATAATACTTTTTTTATATATAATAATAACTATAATGTAATTATATATTTGTTATATAAGATAGAAAATAGTATATGAGTGTGGATAATATGCTTCTTTAGGCTTTTTAGCAGCCGAGTCAAGCTCACGGTCGTGATAATTTATTAAATGAGGTCGAGCTCATTGAGCTCAACTTGTTTCGAGTTTTAGCAAGTTGATCTGGAGTAGCTCACGAGCAGTTAGGCTCGTTTACCCTTCTAATACCGGTTTGTGTTGCAGGAATTTTGCAAAACGACAGTTGACATGGTTCCGCAATGAGCCCATTTATCAGTGGATCGATGCTTCTAGACCCCTTGTATGCCTCTTATAGTCTTATCTTTTCAACTGCGCATTTTGATTTATCTAGTTATATAATATTTATGTTATACCTTGTTTGCAGACTGAGGTACTCGATTTTATTTATAACGCATACCATGATCAAACTGGAAAACTGGCAGTCCCGAGATCACTTGCAATGGATAAAGAAATGTCAGATCGACGAGAAATTACACAATTAAAAACTTATCGAACTAAAAGAGGGTATGCAATTTTGACCTGTTTAGTTATTGTGATCCGAGTCAAACTGGCCATTTAAAAAAAAACTTGCTAAAAACAGAACTGCACCCTTTTTGTAATGCATACAGATCTTTAAGTCACGTAATCAACATGCTAATTAAAAATGTTTTTTTTTACTAAGGGTGCTGTGATCCATTTTAATCTGAACTTGTTTTGGCCCAAATGACCCACCTCTAGTTTTTATTAAAACAGCTACTACATGGGTAATGGGTGTCCCACCCATGTATATTTTTGGAGTGAAGCTGAAGCATTAAAAAACATATGCAGGGTTTTCATCAGCCAAGAGGATTGTTCGGATGTTCTTGATTGGATAAGTAATAATCAAAGGCGAAAGACGGAATTGATTGCTAATTAGTTTGTATTAGTGGGAAAGTTAGTTGTTTATTTGGTTAGGGTCACATTATTGTAAAACAAGAAATTTGTTTTGACTGGAAACAAAAGAACATGTCAGCCTTTTATATTGCAGCATACACGTTCGTAAAAATAGCTTTTTTTTTTTTTTATTAATTCTTGTTTAATGTTCTAAACTTCTAATGCCCCCTTCAATAATATACCAATATCTTCAATCAAAAGTTCCAGCATCAAGTACACATTAACATCTTAACCACCTCTTAGAGCATCCACAACAAGCATCAGTTCTCGAGGTCCAAAATTACGTGGGGGTTACAAACTCGAGAAAAACAAAGTTCACCATTGTAAGGTAAAGTTCTTGGATTGAAAGTTCTTTATGAAATGAACTTTTAGGTGGCATATTTCTCTTTCCCTATCTCACACACCACACACACCACACACACACATATATGTATATATAAGATTGATTTTTTTTAGAACCGCTTTGAGTTTTAAGAACTCAACGTAACAATTTTTTTTTTTTGAAATTTTTTTTACACGTGTAATACGTAAGTGCAAGTAATGTACAAAAAATTATTGTAGTTTTTTACAAACCAAATTGACTTTTGAGAATACCTTAATCAGATATAAGATAATAATAACTAAACGGATCTAGCTCATGATGCTATATATTGATTATATGTTAATGTTAAGTATATGTATATGTATATATATTAATTGTATATATGTGTATGTATAATATTAAGTTGAAGACTGAGAGAAACGATTTGGACAGAGGTTCAATACTGTTAACTCAATGCTTAAACTAAACAGTGTATGAAACACTATATATAGAAAATGGGTCTAGTTCGTTACACATTCCGTAACGAACTAGCCACCCACTTCGTTACATACAATAAACAGAATAAACTTAACGAATCACCCCCTGATTCGTTAAACATCCTAAACGAATCAGGAGGGAACATAACTTAAGTCTAGTTCGTTAAGCATCCTTAACGAACTAGATGATTACCCTAACGAACTACATTAATATCTTAATATAAAAGATAAGTACATAAACGATAATTACAAAGACTCGAGACGCAAAACCGTGTACTAACAGACACCCCCTCGTCTTGAGCTCTTTGTCTTTAATTTACTTGAAGCGCTTGGTCTGCCAGTCTCTGCAGCTGTGAATACCATGCTCATGACACACACGAACAACACGCTGAAACTGCATTGCCCGGTCATAGTCTTCACGGCGCTCAAATAAAATCTTATTCTTGAAAAGCACGTCGTTGTCGGTCTCTGTCAAATTCACGAGCCACATCGGATCGATGATCTTTATTAGCTCGGTCTTTAACCCTTTACCCAAGACAATAACGGCCTCACCAGTTCGGTTGTCGTAGTACTAGCGGTTGAATGATAAATACATGTGTTGATTCAACGTCTTCACCGGCACACGTTTCATTGTCTTTGGCGGCTTTACCTTAAGAACCAACTTTCTCCAGCCCGTCCTTGGATCAATCTCATTGATACGCTTATGAGTAGGGACCCGTGGCTTAAGAAATTTAAACCCATGGTTGACCTCGAATAAAAGATGTTGATGAAACCTCGAATAGAAGATGTTGATGAAACCAATCTGCAATTCGATCACCCCCACGGTTTATTAACGACCGTCACGCGAGGGTCCGAATGTCCCAACGCGGTAATGAGAGAACATCAGTGATCTTTTCATAATATTGGATACCGTTCTCCCATTTGACAATACAGACTTTCAAATCAGAATCATAAAGCCATGAAATTATGTCACCTGGCACTTTAGATACAGACTTCTTTTGATTAGCTTGAGCACGAGCGACAGCTTCAGTCTTCTGCTCTTCATCCACGTAACGATACGCTTCAATGATCTTTCTAGTCTTCTTGTCTCGATACCCAAATCATCTCTGAATGTCAGCATCAGTCGGGTTTTCAATCGAATCAAATCTCGTATCAACCACACGTTTACCCTTGATACGTTATCCAAATGATCCTCAACTGCTTTGAATGTTTCCTCAGTAAATACCGGAGCACCCTGATCAAGATTGTTGTGTTGAAACAAATCAGGGTATTCCTCAGCTGTCATATCTTCAATCTATACTTCCTTGTCTTCATAAATAAATGACGTATTCATCTGAATAGTCGGATCATTTAAGATCTCTTCGTCGTTCTCGACTTCCACATCAGGCTCAGCTTCTAACGCGGTCAAGTCATCATCATTTAAGCCAAGCAGTAACGAAATCTGCTCTCGTGTTAGTGACCTTTATACAAATGTCCCTCCTCAATCTCATCCTTATTCACCACACTTTAACCACCCCCGATCCATCAACAAAGATGACGGTGTTAGCTTCAATCATTTCAATGGGTTTGGCGGCTGTATAGTCACGATACACAATAATCTGCTTTCCTGAATCATCAGTAGCACTTGTACCCACATCAGAGGAAGAGCCGTGAGTTTATTTAGGATCACTACCTCCAGCACCCGAAGCATCTGGATCTTCGTCATCGTTCTTGAGCTTCTTAAGTGCATCATCCTTGCATGTTAGCTGCAAGATGAGATCCTCTTGCTCTTTGATCTTCACCCTCTGAAACTTAACAATCTCACGAAGATCTTTCGTTTCTTTCTGACAATAAGAAATATATCCCATCAGCTTTCGTTGATTGTCCATCATACGTTCTTGAGTCATTCGGTCAGCAGGCATTTGGTTTTCATACAAATGAAGTAGAGTCAAGACCATATTCATCTGTTGATCATGTGACATTGCAAGAAACAAAGCTGGGATTGGTTGAACAGGACCTTGAGGTCGGTTAAGCCTAAAAAATGAGAAGTCCATCAGTTGTGGAGGCATCATAGTCGGTGTAGAAGAAACCACCTATGTAGCATTTGTTAGCCTTGGTATTGTTGATAAAACAGATTGAGGAATCATACCAAGCCTAGGATCCGACGTAAGCGTGGTCGTCAAAGTTAAGATTGAGGAATCATACCACCGGTCTTTGAGGAGCGGACGACCTTGGAGGTTGAACTCCAAAAGAGATGCCAGCACCAGCCGACACTCGTCGCTTAGACGATCCTTCAACAACTAACTCTTTCCCTTTTCTTTTGCGTTGAGCAGCAATTGTAGCAGCTAAAGCCTCCTCAACCGCAGCTTGTTGATCAATAATAGCAGCATCCCCATCATCACCATTACCACCATCACCACCATTATCACCCTCATTTCCACCTCATCCTTCCTCACGCTCAGAATCTGAATCATCATGGATTCAACAATCATTGTCAGGATATACATAATCTGGATTCACCAGATGACCAATCAAACGTTTGGTCTGAGGAGGATCTTTCCTATAAACCTTCATCCGTTGTACAGTATCAGCCGACATATGCTCAAGTGGCATCACATCATTCATAACCGCTAATCTATAACCAGATTGGGAATCAAATCTTCAATAATTAACTGGAAGAACCGAGGATACATTAAGAACTTCTTTCGTTGAATCATTTGAAGGCATTGTTCCTTTAGATGATAAAAGATCATTTCCGAGAAGTTGAAGGGTTTGTTCAAAATCAAAGCAACAAACGCCGATTGTAGCATAATCCGACATTCATCGAAACCACCCTTTCGACCTCCTAAGCAATGGATTAGTACATGTAATAAATACTTGTACGTTGGGCATAATCCATTCTTGTTGTACATGGAAGCTTTAATGTCACGACCATAGAATACTCTACGAAACAAACCCTTGATCAACCTTTTATCAAACTCACACGAATGATCAATAGTATCTCCAAACCGAAGCACTGGTCGGATTACATCAGTATCAACTGTGATAGGCGTTTGGTTGATTGTAGCTTCAATATGGTTCTCAACTTCAACATATCTCGCCGTATTCCAAAATTGACGAACGATACTAAATCGAACATCGAGATTTGCAGTGATGAAATAATGAATACGCGAGCGACGTAAGAATTCTAACAACCCACCAACTACGTTCTCGTCAGCAAAATTTGTACCAACAAAGGCACATATATTATGCTTCTTGTCATATGGCAGTAACGGCATATCTCTTTGTTGCTGTTGTTGTTGATCAGCAACCGGAGGATCTTGTTCCATGTTATCGGCCGTAATATTGTAAATACATAGTATAAAATCAGTAATAATAAACATAATACTTAAGTAATTAATATATATATATACAATTTAAAAAAAATTACAATTAAACTAATTTATAAATAATTTAATTCTTAAAATTATAATAATTATGTCATTCTGTAACAATCTGATTCGTTATAACTAATGGCAATTCGTTAGAATAAATCTGCTACTTCGCTATCAAGTAAATTTTTAACGAATTAGGAGTAATTAATTACTATGAAAAGTTAACAAATTAAATTATAATTCGTTATAAATAACGAATGCAACTCTGATTCGTTATAAATATTGATTCGTCATCCTGATTCTTGTGAATCACATAATGAATTGGACACGAATAAGTTCTAATTCATTAAGCATAACGAATGGCCAATTTTAGCTTAATGTTTGGCTCAATTGGTCAAGGTCAAAATTACCAAGAACCTAAAAACTCAACAATGCAATCGGAAATCAATACAAAGATAATCAACAACACAAAACCAAATCAATAATCACAATGGATCTCGGAATCATATTGCGACTACAATGACAACGATTTGGTATTCCAAAACATGATATAAAGAGGTTTAAATTAAGGTTCACAAAAAACCTCTAAAACCCAGTAACAAAATCACATAATTAACCCATCAAACCCTGATTATATTTGAGTTAAATCATGAAGGTATGATCGTCTATACCTTAGGATTCAGAAAATATGATCTAAACGTGTTTTACTGAAGGTCGAGAATTTGTTGGAAATTTTGCCAGAGTTACAGTACAATATGGGAAGAACAATGAATAGTGATACGAATCGCTTTCACGCGTCCCTATATAGACTGACACAGTACGAATTCCAATGTAACGAATCAGCCGATTCGTTTGAATTTTGAAATAACGAATCAGATGATTCGTTATCATCACTTAACACATGGCAACACGAATTAGACTCTATTCCTTAATTTAGAGACATAAGATTAACGAATTAGCCTTAATTCGTGTCTAGTTCGTTAACTATGCATAACGAATTAAATACCATTAATTACAGAGTGGTGGAAGCGAATTAGAGTAACGAATTAGAATGCAATTCGTTAGAGATGATCTAATTAGTTATTCATAATTAACTAATTACTTTTATTTAATTTTAAATTAAATTGTTAAATTAAATTTATCAATTAAATTAAATTTATTAACTTAAATTAACCAACGAGAACCCATATCTTGATAATCGAATATCTTAACGTGTTTTACGTTTTGAAACACATAACTTAAAGAAATTAAATAATATGTAAAAAGAAAGGAAAATCTTTTTAATATTTTGAGCTTTTTACGTAAAATATTTACAAAATAAATATCCGGAAATGAAAAACATAGAATAGAAAATATTTTTGTGTTTTTGTGTGGTTTTTCAAAAGCAGTACATATTTTTTGGATTTTTGTTGAGTTTGAGTAGAGAATCATATTGACTGAATTGCCCTTCCATCTCAGTTTTATATTTCAGCGATATTATGACTGGCGTTAAGTCGGTCATTGATATTGTTGTCCACTTAAATCTTATAACAAACTTTCGAGCATTTCTGTGATATGATTAATGGTTCAATTAGCGCACAGAATATCAGAAACTATCAGCCTCTAATCTCGGTTCAAGCTTAATTTGATTTTTGCCAAATAACCCCAACTTTACTTAAACCATTATAGTGTTGATAACATTTTTTGAAGTTTTTAGAACTTTTGAGCAATGCATCAAGTTTCCTTTACTGTGAGTGAGTATGCAGGAGTCCATCTGTCTGCTTACATACATTGTATCCCCTGGGGTCCGTTTCTTATTGGTATTAAGACGCGCGCAAGGGAGGAACAGATGTATGACTAACAATGGATTTTGATCAAGTCAGTAATTTAGATTGTACGGAGTACAGCAGTGATCAAGTTTAATGACTTTGGGTTTGCTCTAAAAGCGAGTGAAATATTCATGCTTATGAATACCCAGATGATTAAGCCTCATAAAGACTCACAGTGTCCAGAATCCTAACGCTTGTTATTTTCTTTATTATATTTTTTGGTAATCAAACAACTATAAGGCTTGAGTATGACAGGTTATTACATTTTTGCCATCCTCACCGAGATTTTTGCTTTAGACTAACACCTCTTTCAATTTGGCTTTTTTATGTTTATATCACTTATTTTACTCTAACGGCTTGTTTAAGACCTATCAATGCACCAATGATTAAGCAGTCAGTCTTTTAAGCTTATTTCTTGCTGTATTTGGGGTCAAACAATCAATGTACTATCATTTTCTTTTTTTGCTTCAAAAACTCAAAATTTTGAGGAGCATAAAATAAAAGTTAATCGCCATAGTTACTTTCAGTCTATAGATTAATGGCTATCCTATTAATCTACAAGTAGATAACAGGACCAATACATGCAAGCATGCTCCACAAACTTAAATAACCGACATAGTTTTCAACGAGAAAATAAAGTAAAAAGCATAACAAACGCCCCAATTACTTTCCATTGTCAGGTAAATGGCTATCACGAATCTTTACAAGAAATTATCAGGACCAAACATATACAAGTATATGTCCTTCAAATAGGAGTAATTGACACATTTTCAGCGAACGTAAGCAAAAATCTTTTTGGATTTTCTCTTTTCATACATAAAACACTATCTTTTTGTCTTTTTTATATTTTTCTATACAAACTAGAAATTCACAATCTTTTTGAATTTTTCAAATTTTCTTAAAAAAAAAATTTCACAGTCTTTTTGGATTTTCGGATTTTTCCTATACAAACGAAAACACAATCTTTTTGTATTTTCTATTTTCACCCCCTAAAATCCAATACCAAAATAAAATTTAAAGTAAAAATAAACCGAAAATAAAGATAGTTATCTTTGTTTCAGGATATCAGCAAGGGTCTTTAAGCCATTTAAACCAAGCAAAAATCAAAAACGCGTTTTGTCAAATGCTTTGGTAAATAAATCAGCCTTTTGAAAATCGGTATGTACTTTCTCAAGATCAATTAATTTCTTCTCAAAGAAATCCAGTATGAAATGATATCGAACTTAGAGTGTTGTACGAGATTTTTGGTGATGCTAATGGCAGCAGAATTATCAATTAAAATGGGAGTAGTAAAAAACTTCAAACCGTAGTCGCGAAGATGTTATTGTATCCAAAAAACCTGGGAATAGCAACTCGAGGATGCAACATACTCAGCTTCGGCGGTTGAAGTGGAGATCGTTGTCTGCTTCTTACACTGACAGGAAACAAGCCGGCTTCCAAAGAATTGACATCCTGCTGCAGTAGATTCAAAGTTAATCTTGCATCCTCCATAGTCTGAGTCAGAATAAGCGGTAAGATCACATGTATCGTCCTTGGGGTACCATAACCCGGTGTCTGGATTGCCCCTAAGATATTGAAGAATACGCTTGATCGCTTCCAGGTGAGTCACTCGGGGACTAGCTTGGTGCCTAGCACATAAACAAACAGCAAACATTATGTCGGGTCGAGAAGCAGTAAGATACATCAAAGAACCAATCATAGATCGATAAAGGGTAGGATCGACAGTATTCTCCAATTCATCCGGTGATAAATTGTGACCCACGGGCAGAGGAGTAGAAGAGGTTTTTCCGCCAGTAATCTTGAATCGGCTCAAGACGTCGTTCACATACTTAGTCTGGTGAATGAAGATTCCTTTCACAGACTGATGAACCTGCAACCCTAAAAAGAAGTTCATCTCTCCCATCGAACTTATTTCGGATTTGGTTTGCATTGACTTTTCGAATTCCTTACATAACGCGTCGTTTGTTGACCCAAAGATAATGTCATCGACATAAATCTGAACGAGGAGAAGATCATCACCAATGTTTTTGTAAAATAAAGTGTAGTCAACAGTTCCTCGTTTGAAACCATTATCTGTCAGATGGTCGGCGAGCGTGCCATACCAAGCTCTCGGGGCTTGATGTAGACCATATAATGCCTTGTTTAAGCGATAAACTCGGTTAGGATAATCGGAGTCTTCAAAACCCGGAGGCTGCAACACAAACACTTCCTCGTGTAATTCACCATTGAGAAAAGCACTTTTAACATCCATTTGATATACTTTTATGTTCTTGTAAGCTTCATAAGCCAGAAAGATTCGTATAGACTCCAATCTTGCAACCGGAGCATATACTTCAGTGTAGTCAATGCCCTCTTGCTGATGGAAACCTTGCACCACTAATCATGCCTCGTTTCTCACGATCACCCCACGATCGTCTTTCTTACATTTAAACACCCACTTAGTCAGAATCGCCTTCTTGACTCTAGCGGGTTTGTCAATAAGATCCCAAACACCCAAACGTGCAAACTGCTGTAATTCTTCTTGCATGGATTCTACCCAAGAAGGATCTTGAAGTGCCATACGAGGCGTCGTTGGCTCAACTTGGGATAGAAAGCAAGTGAATTTAGAAAGATTTACAATTACAGATGAGTGTAAATCTGCATAAGCATACAATACATTATTCTCACTTGACAAAGCAACTTGATGACGTGTTTGAACGCCTGCATAAGCATACAATACATTATTCTCACTCGACAAAGCAACCAGTCGAGACCTTTCCCTTGAGGAGGTGTGGTGTACTTTTGACAGTCCACATGGTACCACTCCTCAACACAACCAGAAGTGAAATTAAATACCCATTTCTTTGGAGAAGCATAACCCAAGAAATACCCCTCAATGGCTTTTTCATCAAACTTACCCACATCCTTCTTAAACATAGTACAAGGATACCCAAAAGGTTCCAAGTAATTTAAGTTAGGCTTTCGATTATTCAAAAGCTCATAACTCATCTTCTTGAGTCTCTTAACAGTCAGAACTCGGTTGAGCATATAACACGTAGTATTCACCGCCTTATTCCAAAATTGGACATGAAGCTTAGAATCAGCAAGCATTGTTCTAGCTGCTTCAATCAATGTTCTGTTCTTTCATTCAGCAACACCATTTTGTTGTGATACGTATGGGGCACTGTATTCGCGATGAATTCACTTTTGTATACACAAGAAATTCGATACAGTATTTTTAAATTCAGTACCACTTTCACTTCGAATTCTCCTCACTTTCTGCTTGTATAGTGAATCGATCTTAGTGATTAAATTTTGAACAAGAACAGGTGTTTGATCTTTCGAACTCATAAATAAGACCTATGAGTATCTTGAATAATCATTGGTAACTACCAAGCAATACCAATCTCCAGAGATACTAGCACGATTCACTGGACCAAAAAGATCCATATGAAGTCGCTCAAGAGGAGTATCAATGGAATTCAATAACTTAGAAGGATGCGACTTTTTCTTCTGTTTGCCCTTTTTGCAAGCAATACAGTGATCGGATAATTTAAAATTCTTCAAAGTCACATCTTCAACTAGATCATTTGCCATTAGATAGTTCATCTTACGAACCTGAATGTGACCCATTCTACGATGCCATAGAATAGAGTCCTTCTCGGTTTCTTTTGAGACAAAACATGTTTCGATAGATGTTGATACTTTAGAACTCATATTTAAGACATAAATATCATTTGATCGAGGTGATCGCATGACAACCATATCCTCGGGAATCACATATCCCGGTTTCAAAATCAGACATTCTTTATCAGTAAATATTATACTGTATTTCTTGTCACAGATTTGCGACACACTCAATAAGTTATGGTCTACCTTGTCACAATAATTGACTTTTTCAAATGTAATGTGACCATTTGAAACATCACCTTCTTGTGTAATCATACCCCCAAAATTCCCAGCAAACGCCACATAACCCCCTTGAATATTTCTCACATTTGTTAAGAGATCGAGATTTCCAGTAATATGATGAGAACATCCGCTATCCATAATCCAGTTTTCACATGATATGGTCTTGGATGCACCCTACACAAAAAAGAAAATGATTGGTTCAAAAAGGCAGCCCAGGCCTCAGTCTTGGGCACCTTTTGGTTTCCATGAGAAACATTAAACTTAGCTGAATTCAAATTTTGTGTAGCAACTTGAGAATAAGTTACAGGCTTCTTAGACTTTCGTCTTAGATAAGCTGCTTGAACGACATTTGAGTTCACGTTCTTGCATATCGGTTCTATTGGAACAAACTTTGGTTTAACTTGACCATAAGTTTTATTCACATGATCTACCTTTCGAGGATTCACGTTTGAGAACATGATGTGAGTATCATCATCATACGGCACATGTCATTTCGGAATCTCTTTTATCAAAGGAACCGGTTTTGATTGGTCCTTGATAAATGGATGAGGATTCTGAGATTTCTTCTGTCCATAATTTCTCACAACATGACCTTGTTGACCGCAAAGAAAGCAGCTTCGCATGTCCACATGATCGTTTTGTGATTTAGCAGTAACATATGGCACAGAAGGATGAAGACTCACGTTCTTGGTAAAGCTCTTAGCCAAATCATCAGATGACCCCAATTTCTTTCTCAAATAAAAATCTATATTAGAGCAGTTTGAAAAACTTTGTAAAGTATCGGTTTCCAGTAGATTTTACAAACTGAACTTTTTTAGCTTGTTTTAAGACTTGCTTAGCTTTAGTCAAGGGGTCAGATGTAACTGATGTTTTAGCTTGAGCATATTGACGTTCAAAATCTTGAATCTTGGAGGTTTCATTGTGAAAAACACTTTCAATCAGTTACGGTTTAGTGATACTAATTGGAATGTCTTTCTCAGTGAACATCGTGTCTATTCCTTTTAATTTAAACACACGCCCAGTTGATGGCTTGGAAACATTAGGATTGATGAAACGCAACAAATCCTCATCAGAAATTTTGGGCTTTTCTGATTTCTTAGCTTTCACTAGTTAAACCTTAACATGATCCTCTTGTTTCATCTGAGTTGTGTGTGAACCATACACAACCTCCTCAAATTCATGAGGTTCACAAAGAATGCGATTAGAACTTGGAATGTTCTTGTTCTTGTGTATAATTTCAGGTTCAAACACAACCTCAATGATGATTTTATCAACATTTTCAACAAAGACTTTATAGCTTTGAACATGAGGTTTTTGAATTGTAGATTGGGCCTTAACAATTTCAGGTTTAACTGGTTTAGCTTTTTCTGAAATCACGGGTTCTTTTACAATCACATCCTCTTCTTTTCTAACAAAAGGATTTGGTTTGTAATCATTCTGAAAAGGTGGTGGAGTTTCAACAAAACCTATACCTTTCTTTGAATCTTTTTGCTTACCAGATACTTCTATTATTTCGTTTAGCAAAAAGCAAGAATTTCTGAATTTGCCCAACTTGTTCTTTAACTCAAGAACCCTCATTCTCAAGCTCGGTTATCTTTGATCTATGTTTCAAAATTTCTTGAAACTTCTGATCATTGATAGTCATTTTAACAAATAACTCAGCTTTGAGATCATGATTACTTGTCGACAAAGCTTCAATCTTCTCACGAGATCTCATTTGAGATTCCAAATATTGTTGATAAGTATCCTTTAGTGAAGCAATTTCTTTCATTAAACAGTCATTGTGATTTTTCAAAATATCTAACTTTGGCTTGTTTTTCTCACATTCAACACAAAGAACAGAAGGGCTAACCTCATTGATTTTGGCCATACAAGCAAAAATAGTTGGAAGCTTTTCACATGAATCATCAGAATCAGACTCAGTATCATTGTCAGAAGATAGTTCGCTCCCACATACATCTTGGAAATTCTCAGTTGATCTTCGCTCCCACATACATCTTGGAAATTCTCAGTTGATCCAAACATTGCCATATTTGCTTGATTGTTATTACACAACAATCGTTGTGACCAGTCATCTCCATCCAAGTTGGACAACATTGCTTGTGATCCAGAAGACGACGGTTTAGTTCCAAGACTTCCCCGCATCATTTCCACTTTTACCAGATGAATTCTGATCTTGCTTTCTGGGACCAGTGCACTCCTTCTTTGGTTTATCACATTCTTTAGCAAAATTCCCAAACTCTTGACAGTTATAGCACTTGACCTTTAATTTATCAAATCCGAACTTCTTGTTCAAATATGGAAGATCTTTACCCGTTCTCTGCATAAACTTTTTCACTTTCCTGACTATCATAGCCATATTCCACTTCAAGTCCATCAGTTCCAAATCATTAGGATCAATTTGATCATAGTCTTTATCAGTCAAATCGCTCGTTGCAACTTACTACTAACCAGATTCTCATATGAAGTCATGAAGGCAGACAAGAAAGAAAAGTTTTGTTCGGCCTACCTCATGTTCACATTTGATTGTGATGAGAATTGATTTGCATGTGTGAATTTCCAGACCCTCAAGATGAACTAGAAACACCAGATGACCCAGAATTTCCAACACTGTAGAAACTAGCACGTGGATCACTATAAATAGTTGTAGCATTATCACTTGCATTTTGTGTAAGAAATGCAGTGATAGATGAAATGGTTGAATTCAACGGCATACTTCCACCATAAAAGACCGGATCTTGATTATCCTTAGAAGACTTCTGACATTTAAGATCGTATTCCCGTGCTTCAATCTTTTGCATGAATTCAGATGCTATCAGATCTTCATTTTTGAAGTAATTATTCTCTTTCAGAACCATCAAGAAAGTCGATTAAGAACTCGGTAAAGCACTTTTAATGGTGTCAATCTTATCAACTTCAGACGTCTCCAACTTTATCTTGTCCATTCTGCTATCAAATGATTAAATCTTGTTGTCATTTCTTCAACAGTCTCACCCTTAAGTAGGTTAAAGTTTCTAAACTGAAACTTGAGCATAACCTTCTTGCTTTCAGCAGTATTACCCATACTCCTCATACGAATATGTTGGAACAATGAAGCAAAAATCTTTATGCTACCAACTTGATGAAATATGTTTTTGGGTAAAGCCATTGTAAGAGTGGAGTAAGCTTTTGTTTCAATCTCTAATGCTTTCTTTTCTTCTTGAGAGTATTGAGAGATAGCTTTAGGCGTAAACCTGATAGTTTCATCTCCAATCATTGGAACGGTGTATACCTCATCCAAGCAATACGAGCAATCAGGGTGAACTGACCCTAGATGAGCATGGAAACGGGGTTCCCATTTAGAAAAATCGCTAAATTTCATTAAACATGGACAATTTGAATGTAAACCGATCTCAGTGTCCAGTTGTAACATTTGTTGCATAAGCATATTTTGGGAAGCAAATGCATACATACCAGCCATGTTTCTAAATAACAATACTTTCAAACTCCAAGGATTAAAAGTTAAAAATATATCAACGAACTGTGAACAGTTGTGACATTCGTGACAAAACGAGGTATACTATATTCACTACGTAGCAAGTAAACGATAATTCGGTTAATTCGTAGTGCTTAAACGAGTAACCGACCGATACTAATTATGACCCGTATACATACTGAGGGGTCATATACGAGTTATATATATGTTATAGAGGCTAACATATCGATATTTAGGCCCCAGTACGTTTAAAACTTTTTAAACGAAAAAGGTTTCGTTTATCGATACGCTATAAGCTTAAACACAATCGTTAATATCAAAACGAGCATTGTAGCATCCGTTAAGCCGAAAAAGATTTATCAAAAACTTATATGACATGTTCTAAGCAATCCGTGAGAATATTTTGGAATTTTACAACGAGTCAGTACGTTTTTCTTATTTTACAAAACTAGGCTGAAAAACACTCGTTTTCGCGCTGGTTTTCGCACTCGAACTAGTCTTCTTGCGAAAAACCGAACCCGAACTAAATTTTGGACCGACTTTTACGCGTGGCATGAAAACCGAGGCACCATTGGGCCAAAAGGAGGCCCAATGGGCCCTTATAACCTTGCGGCCGCCAAGGGGGACAGCCCACCCCCTTCTAGTATCTTTTATATAAATAAATATTAAGAAGATATTTATGAAGAAAAATTTCCAGAAATCAACAGACACTCTCTTCTTCATCAAGTTTCATCAAAACCCTAAGGTAATTAGTGATTTTTCCTTGATTTTTAACCATGATTAACATAGTTTAACCATGAAAAATTAATCCTTGATTAGTTTTAAACATGTTTAACCATCCAAAAACCATAAAAACCAAGTAATACCATGTTTTGATGTTAAACATGTTTACAAACCAGGAACATATACTTTTTTGGTCAAAAACGCGGATTAAAACATGAATACAACGTTTTTACGGTTAGAAAGTTCGGTTTGAACCCAAAACCGAAACCCTAATTATCAAGGCTGTCACATGGATGATTTATGCTTGGTTTGATGTTATATGATATGTAGATATACTGATTTTGCAACCCGAGACCCGGAGAGTCGTTTAAGCTAGCAAAACTCATCGAAAACCGACAAGGTAAACCCGTAACACTCGTTTAAGGGCTGTTTAGTATTAGGTTGTGACGTGCTTGTTTTTAGCTTGTGAAAATTTTCTGGGACATTAGGGATCATATAAATGAGTCCCTGTTCAAATTTGGTAATTTTTCGATAAACGGAGAATATTTGGTGAATTTATTTCCGTTTATGAGCGTTTATTTGGGAAAAATAGCAAAACATATTGAAAAATTCTGAAATTTTGTTTTGGAGACTAATATGTGATGGTAAGATCACTGGTAAATTTTTGGGATCATTGGAAATGCCTAAGTATGGTTTGTGCAATTATGATTTAACCGAATCTTAATAGCCGAAAAAACGCACAAAACGGCATTTTGTCAAAAGATTTAGGTTCTGGAGATTTTTCAGGGGCTATGTAATAACATTGAGGCCATTTTTTAAAATTATCGGATTTTTCGGAGGTCGTTTGATATAAACAGACCATTTATTAAACGATTATAACCTATTAAATGAATTTTTATAAGTAAATAATTAATCATAAAATTTCTGAAAATATTTTTATAAAATTCTCCATGTCTTAATGTATTTTTACAAAAAAATACATAATTTACATATAAGTACATATTTAGTTATGATTAATCAAAGATTTAAATTATAATTGTTTTAACGAAACCGGCAGTTTTGTGTTTAACGGAATGACTGGTGTGTCAAAATGTCAAAAGTGGTCAAATATCATATTTTTGAATGATATTGATAAATACGAACTTTTTACGAGAATTCCGGACAATTCGGGTGGATTGTACACGTTTTGTATAATCAAACCCGTGTGAAAACGGAAACGAACCCTGCGATCAAACCATATACCGAAACCTTAAAATTCTTTAATAAATCAAATCATTTTATCAATCAATATATTTACTTAAATTTATGTGATCTTACCTAATCCCGAAACGCATAAACAACCAACTTGGCTAGGCTCGGGAAACGGTGAAGCTGAGCCAAATCCAGTTTTTAACATTTCATAGTATACAACGTCACAATCTAAGACTCTGGTCATGTTTTGGGCCTAACAGCTATAACCAGACTAGTTATACAGCCCGATTTGGTTTAAACATTGTACTAGTATTAACAGTACGATATCGGTTATAGGATTCAAGCTATAATCGAGACATTCTAGTTACCGATACGTACCACCAGCTCGAACAACATTAAGGTGAGTTTCACGACCCCCACTTTCTAAACTGTTTTACGAACTTTTGGGGTGAAAAGCATGTTTACATATACTTATATACTTGAAAACGTGTGATGATGTGGATTATCTAAGTACTAACACTTGACAAGTCCCCACAAACACAAGTGATTAACTTCGTGCCGGTGACGTGTGGATAGTACTATCGGTTTGACAAACCCAACTGACAGAGCCGGTGGGGTATGCCGGAACATGTTAACCCAGTTGCACATTGTCATTTAAACTTATTACATACTGCTATGTGGTGTTAGACATAGTACATATTTGGGGCAAAGTGGCTGTTAAATGCCAACGGGAGTGCATGGGCAGGGGTGGCCATGTGTTTTAGCTCGTTTCGGTTTCACTTGTGGCTTAGGATAATACATCATACACATACATGTATACATACACACTGTAAACTTTACGAACTCGTATACTGATTTCGTTGATACTAGTGAAACTTGAAACTCACCAACTAGACGTAGTTGACCCGTTTTAACATGCTTTTCAGGTAAAGCGAAAGTGGAATGAATTGCTTACATGCTTGGTGTTAGGAGGAGAGTTGAATAGCTGTGAATGGACGCAGACATATAATATTAAATAAAAAGCTCGTAAACCGGTTATGTGATTCTCATCTAGTTTGTAAACATAGTACCAACCCATGTAATATGATGTAAATTAGTTGTTGAATTTCTTAATAAACAATGTTGTTGATACCAGTGTTATCTGTTACATTCCCGTATTACGATTCCGCAACTACCTAGTCGGTGTGTGACAACAGTGGAATTAACGAACTGTAAACAGTGGTCAACGAATCACAACTAACGAATTGAAAATTTTCCAGGTAATGAATCAGGAACAGTGTTAGCGAATCTAAAACAGTAGCACACGAAGTAGATTATAACGAACTGGTCTATGAATTAAGTCAAGTAACGAATTAGTTTGACTAAATAGGTTAAAGAATCAGGTGGTTCTCTATAACGAATCACTAAGTATAAACTTAGCGAATTATGATCACGAACTGTTTAGTTTATGTAACGAATCACTAAGAGACTGTTAACGAATTAGGTGACGAATTAGCTACACTTGATAACGAATCAACTATAGCGAATCAGGTTGTTACGACGGTTATAACAAACTCTGACAACTATTGACACGTGGCAAAAGTTGTTGGAATTAAAGTTAACGAAGTAAGACACGTGTCACACGAATTGTCTAATACAAATTAGACCAGGTAACGAATTGGTGAACAATACTTAACGAACTGGTTAATGATTTAACGAATCTTCAAGTATAGATGAAGATCTTCAAATCGTCAACCAAATTTCTAGAAATTTGGAAATTTCCCACAATTAAGAACACACAATAAATCACACCAAATTCGTAATACGAGCTCAAAACTCAATCAATTTGACCAAGTAACAGCTCAAACTATTCGTATACACCTTGCGAATCCAAGACACACTATCTCGTACCCTTAATCGGCCAAATCAAATCACAATCAAACCAAAACCGATACCTTGTTTCACACAAATCCAGAAATAAACCAAATTCAAATCAAATCCATACCAATTCTCAACCTGTAACACCCCGTAACCGCAGCGGAAACGTACACGGGATTCAACAGACACATCTGATATCAACAGCATTGCTTATAAAGAAAACACCACAACAATAATTTAAACGTATTACATTGTTCCGAGTTTCGTTACCGACTAGGTGTTATCACATAATTTTTACCAATAGTACGTTAACATGTTTAAAACAAAATATAGACTCTTAAGCTTCCACAAAATAGCACACATCAGCAAGCACGTATCACTCATTCCAATTTGGGTGTACCTAGAAAGCATGTAAAGAAAACGGATCAACTACGAATAGTTGGTGAGTTTCACTAATTTAAGTAAACCATGACAAATCATTTTAATAATCATAATTTAATGATGTAATTATGCTGAGCCTACAAGTGAAAACTCCGTTAACCCAGAAACACATTTAATAACCTCTGGGGACACTGTTAACCCAGAAATACATTTAATAACCTCTGGGGACACTGTTAATCCAGAAATACATTTTTAACCTCTGGGGACACTGTTAACCCAGAAACACATTTAATAGCCTCTGGGGACACTGTTAACCCAGAAAATACATTTAATAACCTCTGGGGACACTGTTAACCCAGAACACTGTTTCGGGCCTTACAATATTAGTAACTCAGACAATTACCATCTTAATACACTACCGTACGATTCCCGTACAATAGACATTATATAAATACATTCATTTCCATGCGATCGGCATGTACTTAAACACTTTGATAACAACATGCTTTCCGCCCCGGGAAAATATTTAAAACAGTTCAATAAAAAGGGGCTCGTGAAAACTCACCTTTTTGGTAAGCAGATGTAATACTGTGAACAGCTACCGGTCTGGATCTGTAATACGATCCCTAAGTCGTTACTACACAATTTCTATTAATATAACTTAAATTCGTGTTAACCGGTACGTCTGGGGACACTGTTGACCCAGTACCGTACACGATCCGGGGACAATGTTAACCCCGAAACACTTCTCAGGACTTAGATTGTGATATTACTTAGAGTTCTTTAGTCAAAACTACCATTAGTTTGTTTTCTCGTTTTGCGTGCCTAGCACGGTTATTCGTCTTTATGTTTTCAAAAATGAGTTTGGCCACATACGACCCGACAATAGTTGTTATTGATATTTTAATTAAAGTGGTGAAGTTAGAGCTCGGTTTAGACACCCCGTTTGGCCGCGGGGCCCGTTTCCGTCTTTAATATACCGGAAACGACTAAATCGGGTAAAATTACCCAAATCATCCGAATTATTTTCGGATGATTTATTTTTACTTAACTAATTTATTTTCATGAAAATAGTCCATTTTTAAGGTTTTTATACACCAGTCAGTTCGCTTAGGCGAACTTTGCCGGTTTACGCGTTTTAAGCTTTAAAAGTTTGTTTTTATGTTCTATTTAGCACAAATAATTATCCGTTTAGTCTCGGATCTTGAAATTTTGTACAAATCAGTTTTTGACAGTAAGGAATTTTATAAAAATATTTCCAGAATTAATTTTTATATTTAACATTTATTTATTTATTTTTAAACGTCATTTAAACACCAAATATGTCGAAAATACCAAACGACCTTAGAAAAATCCCAAATTCTTCTGGGATGACTCCTGCTATCCACATAGTTCCCAGTAATTTTTACAGAACCAAAAACTCAATTTTCATGCCATTTTCACCAAAACCGAGCTAGAAAACCCTAGAACTCGTTTTACCGAAAAGCCTACTTAGACTTCTCCAATCGACCTGAAATTTTTTGTGTGACTTTTATATGTTATAAAAAGCTTATCTAAATTTTTCCAGAATTTTTCATGATGTTTAGATATTTTTCACCATTTTTAGCCAAAACCGAGCATTAAATTCACCAAATATTCATCCTTTATCCAAAAATTACCAAAATTTCACAGATCTCATATTTTCATGTGTAGATCGTCTCTGTGAAATTTCATGACTCAACTCTAAATCTACCACAATCTGTCCAAATCTTACAAATCATACGAAAAACCGAACTACCTTTTGTTTCTAGCTTTAGATCGCAAAGATCTTGCTTTCTAGCCTTTGCTAGCAACTAGATACAACACCTACAAGCACAACAACACCACACCAAGCAAGTTATACCCACAATCAAGCCATTTCTTTCATGGTTTCGGTTAAGACACCAAAACAAAGATTTTAACCGTAAAAATTCGTTTTTGACTCTTTTAAATCCTTTCTTGGACCAAGATCCCTTGTATAGCTTGTATACATCACTTGATCATGCAAGAATCGGTTTCATCTCGGGTTTTCACCCATTTTTCACTTGAAACTTCATTCTCTTGCAAACAACTTAAGATCATGGAATCAAAACTATGAATCAACCATTAAAACCATGTTTTTACCTTATGATTCTTGTTAAAAATCAAGGGTTTGGATGAAGGTTGAAGAGTGTTGAGAGGATTTTGGTGTTGGGAGTTTACAAAAAAGAAAATGTGACGTGTGTGTGCACCACATGGACCGATCGGTCCATGTATGGTGTGGGGGGGGGGGGCACAACTCCAACCATGGCCACACATTTGGATTGTGTAATCCGGATAACGTTGTGAATAATCTGGTTCAGTTTGTTTTTCGGTTAAACACTTAATTCGGCTTAAAACGAGGCTAAAACGGTCATTTTTCGTCTTAAAAATAAAATTTATATAAAACTGATTTAAAATCTTTAAAAACTTAAACCGTGACATTTTTTGACTCAACACATCATATTGTCGGTTATTGTGCATCTTTTTCGGCTTGATCGATCGTCTCTTGCTTGGTTTGATGTTAAAGATTTCGTTTAACGTACCGATGTACTAATAAATCGAAATCCTTTTTCTGTGCTATAATTCACTTATCCCGAAGCCTTAATACTTCGTAAACCTTACTAAACATCATATATTTCATCTATGACGTAATCCCCGATTCGTTCGGGTTTCAATAATCGTTCATCGATTAATCGTAATTTCAATACGACTAGCTGTATATTCGAGTATAATTCGTACTGTGAATCTTATATACTCGTATAAACACATTATAATTCATATATTCAGTATTGAATAACACGTAAATAGTATATTCCGGCTAGGGTATACCTGAATTTGCCGGAATTGTTACATTCTCCCCCCGTTATAAAAATTTCGTCCTCGAAATTTTACGCATCGACTACTTCCTTTTGCGGAAATAGGTGGGGGTATTTCTTCCGAAATTCGTCCTTTCGTTCCCATGTATATTCTGGGCCTCGTTGCGAGTTCCATCTCACTTTGACCAACGAGATCTTATTGTGTCTAAGTTGCTTGATTTTCCCGTCTACTATATCTATGGGCTCCTCTACAATGTTGAGCTTATCATTTATTTGGACACCCTCTAAAGGTAACACCGATGTCTCATCCGCCAGACACCTTTTCAAGTTCGACACGTGAAACACGTTGTGAACTGCACTCAGTTCATCAGGCAGTTCTAATCGGTATGCTACAGGACCGATTTTTGCAATAATGTCGAACGGTCCAATGTATCTAGGGGCTAACTTCCCCGCCTTTCCAAATCTGACTACTCCTTTCCAAGGTGATACTTTCAAATACACTTTATCACCTTTCTCAAATGATAACGGTTTTCTACGGGTATCGGCATAACTCTTCTGCCGATCCCGTGCGGCCTTTAGATTGTTCTTAATTTCAAGAATTTTGCTGGTCGTTTCCTGGACCAGATCTGATCTAATAACCTGTGTGTCGCCCACCTCAGTCCAGCAGAGTGGTGATCGGCACTTCCGTCCATACAATGCTTCGTAAGGTGCTGCCTTTATACTGCTATGGTAACTGTTATTATAGGAAAATTCAACGAGTGGGAGATGTTGATCCCAATTTCCCTTAAAATCCAGTACGCATGCACGAAGCAAATCCTCCAGGGTTTGGATGGTCCTTTCAGACTGACCATCGGTTTGAGGGTGGTAAGCTGTGCTTAGATCAATACGCGTTCCCAGAGCTTCTTGCACAGCTTGCCAAAGTTTGGAGGTGAAATGGCTATCCCGATCGGAGATGATCGAGATGGGTATACCATGACGAGACACAATTTCATTTATATAAATCTGCGCAAGTCTCTCTGTGTTATAATTATTTCTAATCGGAATAAAATGTGCCGATTTGGTTAATCGATCCACGACTACCCAAATTGCATCATGTCCTCGGGACGTCTTGGGGAGATGTGTCACAAAATCCATCGTGATCTGCTCCCACTTCCATTCAGGAATTTCCGGTTGTTGTAACATTCCCGAAGGTTTCTGGTGCTCTGCCTTAACCCTCGCACACGTCGTACACTTGCCGACGTATGTGGCTATATCCTTTTTCATACCCGGCCACCAGTAGAACTCCTTCACATCTTTGTACATCTTATCCGATCCCGGATGTATGGAATATTTTGATTTATGCGCTTCGTCCATGATTAGTTCACGAAGGTCATGGAGGGTCGGGATCCAAATCCGATTTTTGAAATAGAGAATTTCGTCCACGCGCTGTTCGAAATTCTTCTCGTTACCGTAAAGTCCTTCTTTTTCCAATTGGTCCTCTTTCACGCCTCGCGTTGAGCGACTCGAATCAAATCCGAAAGGTTCGACTGGACTATCATCCCCAACGCTCGCACTCGCTATGGTTTAACCCGATCCTTCCTACTCAAGGCATCGGCTACGACGTTAGCTTTGCCGGGGTGATAACGGATGTCACAGTCATAATCGCTTAATAACTCGACCCATCTTCGTTGCCTCATATTCAGTTCTTTCTGATCGAATATGTGTTGCAAACTTTTATGATCGGTGAAGATGGTGCACTTTGTACCATAGAGATAATGTCTCCAGATTTTAAGTGCGAAGATAACTGCTCCCAGTTCTAAGTCATGAGTAGTGTAATTTTTCTCGTGTATTTTTAATTGTCGAGAATCATAGGCTATGACCTTATTATTTTGCATCAACACGCATCCTAACCCTCTCCGGGATGCGTCACAATACACGACAAAACCATCGTCTCCGTCGGGGAGACTTAAGATCGGCGCTTGGCACAATCTTTGTTTTAGCGTTTGAAATGCCGTTTCCTGCTCTTCACCTCATTCATACTTTCGATCTTTTTGGGTCAGAAGGGTTAAAGGTTGGGCGATGCTGGAAAAGTTCTCTATAAATCGACGATAATATCCAGCTAAGCCTAAGAATTGGCGGATTTCCTTTGGTGATTTAGGCGCTTGCCAATTCTTAACTGCTTCAACCTTACTTGGATCAACGTGTATTCCTTGATGGTTTATAACGTGTCCAAGGAATTGCACTTCTTGTAACCCGAAGTTACACTTGGAGAATTTTGCAAACAACTCCTCCTGATTTAGAAGCTCTAAAATTAATCTCAAGTGTTGCTCGTGCTCTTCTTTACTCTTCGAGTATATCAAAATATCGTCAATAAACACGATGACGAATTTATCGAGGTAGGGTTTACAGACTCGATTCATGAGATCCATGAATACTGCCGGCGCATTTTTTAGCCCGAAAGGCATAACTAAGAACTCGTAATGGCCGTAGCGAGTCCGGAATGCGGTTTTTGGGATATCCTCCTCCTGAATTCTAACCTGATGGTATCCCGATCTAAGATCAATTTTTGAGAAATAGCTCGCACCTTGCAGTTGGTCGAACAGGTCATCAATTCGGGGGAGAGGATACTATTTTTGATTGTCAACTTGTTCAATTCCCTGTAATCAATGCACATTCTAAGGCTCCCATCCTTCTTTTTCACGAATAGTACCGGTGCACCCCACGGGGAATAACTAGGACGTATAAATCCTTTATCCAACAATTCTTGCAATTGGTTAGATAATTCTTGCATCTCTGATGGTGCAAGTCGGTAGGGTGCCTTAGCAACAGGGCCAGCTTGAGGTAATAAGTCGATTCTGAATTCGACCTGTCGGGTTGGCAGTAATCCAGGAAGTTCCTCTGGGAAGACTTGTGGAAATTCACGTACCACTGGGATATCGTCCACCCGTTTTTCCTCAGGATCCGTGGCCGTCAAGCTCGCTAGATACGCCACGCATCCCTGGCGTATATATTTTAACACCTTGAGGTGGGATATAAACGGTATCACATTGCCCGACTTCTCACCCTGCACTAATACCTCTTCGTCATCCGACACCCGGATCTTGACGATTTTCTTTTCACAGTTTATTTCTACCTTGTTACGTGCTAACCAATCCATTTGGTTCTTCAGACCCGCTAAACTCTAGAGGTTTGCACAACATAAAGTCTTTGATCGAACATCCCCTGGATGCACGAATCGGTTCAGTACGGTTCGTCTCTACCGTAGGTATCGGGCCATTACTGTCTGTAACGACTACCCTAGGCGGTGCGTCATTACTCGGAATCGTGTTATCATTCTGTGGAGGATTAACATTTTGTACCCCGTCATTATTGGTGGTCGTTTGATTGCTCGGAGGGGCTGGATTGGTCGAATTGTTAATACTGGCGGCGATGCGCGATACTATATCCGGTATCGCCGCCTCTAACTGTTGAGCAATCAAACGGCTCACGTCCACTTCCGACAATTGGGCCGAACGTTTTGGTGCCATTCTACACAACATCAAGAAAATATATATAATTAATACAAGTTCCAATCATAAAACACAACAAACATTCCATTCATTAGTAAACATTAGTACATATTACATCCATATCAGTTCACATACGTTTCCTGTCATCATTACATAGTTAAGTTTTCCTACATAGGGCCTATGACGGCATCATCTCGACATAACCCACAATGGGTCAGTGCTTGAATGATACCCAAAAGTATCTATAACGATATACCCCAAAAGAGACCCCCTAAGGGCCAGTGGTTGTATTAAACTACCCAAGATTCACTCTATGTTAGCATCACCACTAACTGCTTACATAGAGTATCAAAAAAAACGGCCCCCGTCTACTCCCATCCTAACACAACTAAACATGGTGGTATACCAAACCCACCAACACCGCCACCAACACCACCATCACAGCCAGCATAAACCGGATCCGCGTCTCCATCCGGCCGATCATCCACTGGGAGTATGAGCACTCCCTCTTCAGCTGCGAAATCGCATACTGGTGGTCCAGTATGCAATCCTCTAGGTACATCCACCTCTGTACCCCCACCGTCAAGGCGGCGGAGTGCTCATTCACCTGTTCGGTGAGCACTCGTAGCCACGCCGCCGCGTCCCTCTCTTGCCTGGGGAGACCCCACACAGGTGGAGCCACAGGCTCGGGCTGGGAGCGGGAGGACTCGCCCCTGCGGGTAGCAGGTCTGGGTGGGGGCGAGGTAGGTGGGACCCGCGGAACACTGATCCGCGCCGTGAGGCGGGGTCCGAATCCGGGAGGGATAGGGACGGCCTGTGGTGCGGGTGGGGTAGGAGATCTAGCAATCCTGGCAGGGGCGGACTGGCTAGAGCTCCTAACACTAGCCTCGCTAGGCTCAGAGCTGGATGATACGGGGAGGCTCCCAGAGTTCCCGGAGCTGACCTCCTCCGGGTCCTCCTCCATCGATGCACTAGGTGTTCTTGACATTCTAACCTGCACACAAGTTAACAAACATATAGTTCTTTCCATAGTGTAAATCGTAATCAAATTAATATACACTTACTTATACAACTTGACCACACACAATATTATCATATATTTGCACATATGTTGCCAATTTTACCTATTAAAGTCCCCCGTGACTTCCCCTGAATTCCCTCGTGCGGACAAGTCTATTATTATGTTCCGGACCATAATAACTCACTTGTCCATCCAAGTTAATCCAGACCTCGTCACAATAAATTATTAGTTGATATTCAGATCCTATAATACTTGAGCTACTGGTTATATTTTAGGTATCTTTTAAAGACATCCTAATTCTTTATAACCAATGGCTCTGATACCAAGTTCTGTAACACCCCGTAACCGCAGCGGAAACGTACACGGGATGCAACAGACACATCTGATATCAACAACATTGCTTATAAAGAAAACACCACTACAATAATTTAAACGTATTACATTGTTCCGAGTTTCGTTACCGACTAGGTGTTATCACATAATTTTTACCAATAGTACGTTAACATGTTTAAAACAAAATATAGACTCTTAAGCTTCCACAAAATAGCACACATCAGCAAGCACGTATCACTCATTCCAATTTGGGTGTACCTAGAAAGCATGTAAAGAAAACGGGTCAACTACGAATAGTTGGTGAGTTTCACTAATTTAAGTAAACCATGACAAATCATTTTAATAATCATAATTTAATGATGTAATTATGCTGAGCCTACAAGTGAAAACTCCGTTAACCCAGAAACACATTTAATAACCTCTGGGGACACTGTTAACCCAGAAATACATTTAATAACCTCTGGGGACACTGTTAATCCAGAAATACATTTTTAACCTCTGGGGACACTGTTAACCCAGAAACACATTTAATAGCCTCTGGGGACACTGTTAACCCAGAAAATACATTTAATAACCTCTGGGGACACTGTTAACCCAGAACACTGTTTCGGGCCTTACAATATTAGTAACTCAGACAATTACCATCTTAATACACTACCGTACGATTCCCGTACAATAGACATTATATAAATACATTCATTTCCATGCGATCGGCATGTACTTAAACACTTTGATAACAACATGCTTTCCGCCCCGGGAAAATATTTAAAACAGTTCAATAAAAAGGGGCTCGTGAAAACTCACCTTTTTGGTGAGCAGATGTAATACTGTGAACAGCTACCGGTCTGGATCTGTAATACGATCCCTAAGTCGTTACTACACAATTTCTATTAATATAACTTAAATTCGTGTTAACCGGTACGTCTGGGGACACTGTTGACCCAGTAACGTACACGATCCGGGGACAATGTTAACCCTGAAACACTTCTCAGGACTTAGATTGTGATATTACTTAGAGTTCTTTAGTCAAAACTACCATTAGTTTGTTTTCTCGTTTTGCGTGCCTAGCACGGTTATTCGTCTTTATGTTTTCAAAAATGAGTTTGGCCACATACGACACGACAATAGTTGTTATTGATATTTTAATTAAAGTGGTGAAATTAGAGCTCGGTTTAGACACCCCGTTTGGCCGCGGGGCCCGTTTCCGTCTTTAATATACCGGAAACGACTAAATCGGGTAAAATTACCCAAATCATCCGAATTATTTTCGGATGATTTATTTTTACTTAACTAATTTAGTTTCATGAAAATAGTCCATTTTTAAGGTTTTTATACACCAGTCAGTTCGCTTAGGCGAACTTTGCCGGTTTACGCGTTTTAAGCTTTAAAAGTTTGTTTTTATGTTCTATTTAGCACAAATAATTATCCGTTTAGTCTCGGATCTTGAAATTTTGTACAAATCAGTTTTTGACAGTAAGGAATTTTATAAAAATATTTCCAGAATTAATTTTTATATTTAACATTTATTTATTTATTTATTTTTAAACGTCATTTAAACACCAAATATGTCGAAAATACCAAACGACCTTAGAAAAATCCCAAATTCTTCTGGGATGACTCCTGCCATCCACATAGTTCCCAGTAATTTTTACAGAACCAAAAACTCATTTTTCATGCCATTTTCACCAAAACCGAGCTAGAAAACCCTAGAACTCGTTTTACCGAAAAGCCTACTTAGACTTCTCCAATGGACCTGAAATTTTTTGTGTGACTTTTATATGTTATAAAAAGCTTATCTAAACTTTTCCAGAATTTTTCATGATGTTTAGATATTTTTCACCATTTTTAGCCAAAACCGAGCATTAAATTCACCAAATATTCATCCTTTATCCAAAAATTACCAAAATTTCACAGATCTCATATTTTCATGTGTAGATCATCTCTGTGAAATTTCATGACTCAACTCTAAGTCTACCATAATCTGTCCAAATCTTACAAATCATACGAAAAACCGAACTACCTTTTGTTTCTAGCTTTAGATCGCAAAGATCTTGCTTTCTAGCCTTTGCTAGCAACTAGATACAACACCTACAAGCACAACAACACCACACCAAGCAAGTTATACCCACAATCAAGCCATTTCTTTCATGGTTTCGGTTAAGACACCAAAACAAAGATTTTAACCGTAAAAATTCGTTTTTGACTCTTTTAAATCCTTTCTTGGACCAAGATCCCTTGTATAGCTTGTATACATCACTTGATCATGCAAGAATCGGTTTCATCTCGGGTTTTCACCCATTTTTCACTTGAAACTTCATTCTCTTGCAAACAACTTAAGATCATGGAATCAAAACTATGAATCAACCATTAAAACCATGTTTTTACCTTATGATTCTTGTTAAAAATCAAGGGTTTGGATGAAGGTTGAAGAGTGTTGAGAGGATTTTGGTGTTGGGAGTTTACAAAAAAGAAAATGTGATGTGTGTGTGGACCACATGGACCGATCGGTCCATGTATGGTGTGGGGGGGCCCACAACTCCAACCATGGCCACACATTTGGATTGTGTAATCCGGATAACGTTGTGGATAATCTGGTTCAGTTCGTTTTTTGGTTAAACACTTAATTCAGCTTAAAACGAGGCCAAAACGGTCGTTTTTCGTCTTAAAAATAAAATTTATATAAAACTGATTTAAAATCTTTAAAAACTTAAACCGTGACATTTATTGACTCAACACATCATATTGTCGGTTATTGTGCATCTTTTTCGGCTTGATCGATCGTCTCTTGCTTGGTTTGATGTTAAAGATTTCGTTTAACGTACCGATGTACTAATAAATCGAAATCCTTTTTCTGTGCTATAATTCACTTATCCCGAAGCCTTAATACTTCGTAAACCTTACTAAACATCATATATTTCATCTATGACGTAATCCCCGATTCGTTCGGGTTTCAATAATCGTTCATCGATTAATCGTAATTTCAATACGACTAGCTGTATATTCGAGTATAATTCGTACTGTGAATCTTATATACTCGTATAAATACATTATAATTCATATATAGTATTGAATAACACGTAAATAGTATATTCCGGCTAGGGTATACCTGAATTTGCCGGAATCGTTACACAACCCAATCACAATACTCAATCCGTAAACCTTTCCAAAACACAAACCGAATCCAAATCAATCCATAACCAGTCAAATTCACACGGAATTTCAATCAAAATCAAAATCCTCTGTTTGTCTAAAACCGATTTAAATCTAAACAGTTCAATACTTATTCAAATTCCAATTACAACTCACAATACCTTCCAAATACGTTACCAACCACAATTCCAATATGAATCAAACCATATTCAGTCAATTCACACTGAATCTGATTCAAATCCAATCTTATATCAAAATAACAATTAATAGTCGTTAATTACTTAATTAACAGTTAAATCAGGAGCAATCGAGCAACCGAATGCTCTGATACCACTTGAGAATACCTTAATCAGATCTAAGATAATAATAACTAAACGGATCTAGCTTATATGCTATATATTGATTATATGTTAATGTTAAGTATATGTATATGTATATATATTAATTGTATATATGTGTATGTATAATATTAAGTTGAATATTGAGAGAACGATTTGGACAGAGATTCGATACTGTTAACTCAACGGTTAAATTAAACAGTGTATGAAACAATACATATAGAAGATGGGTTCAGTTCGTTACACATTCCGTAACAAACTAGCCACCCACTTCACTACATACAATAAACAAAATAAACTTAACGAATCACTCCCTGATTTGTTAAACATCCTTAACGAATCAGGAGGGAACATAACTTAAGTCTAGTTCGTTAAACATCCTTAACAAACTAGATGATTACCTTAATGAACTACATTAATATCTTAATAATTATTACATTAAATAAAAGATAAATACATAAACGATAATTACAAAGACTCGAGACGCAAAACCATGCACTAACAACTTTTTACACATGTGTAACTAATATTTAAACTTGTGTAATCATCCAAAATATTTATTCTCTCTCCTGATTCATTTTTAATCAGATTTAATCTCAGCCACATATTTCATACCATTTAATTAAATGTGTGGTCCAAAATTGAGTTCTTAAAGTTCTTACAACTCATCAAGTTCTCAAAATATCCCTCCCATGTGTGTATATATATATATATTTGATGATTACACAAGTTTAAATGTTAGTTACACATGTGTAATAAGTTAATTCGGTGTGTAAAAAAATGCTGTAATTTTTTACATTACACTTACGTATTACATAAGTTTAAAAAAATTCAAAAAAACAAAGAAGTGTTACGTTGAGTTCTTTCGTGTTCTTAAAACTCAAAGTGGTTCTTATAAGAAATCAATCATATATATATATATATTATGTATTTATAGTTTTAATAATTTTTTAATGTGGTTTGTAGAAGTTTGTTGTGAAAAAATGTGAGGTTTTTAAGAAAAGTTTGGAATATGATGTGGCGACGATGTGACGGTTTGTATAGGTTTGCTGTTGTGGATGCTCTTCGAGTAGCTAAATCCAACTAAATCAACATGGAAAGAGACAAAACAAGGAGAACATTTCAACTTGGTTTAAAAATAAAGCACCTGTAAAAACCTAGTAAAATCTATTCATAGCATGTTTAGAGTTTGAAATTGGTAGGATGAAAGCAAACGTTTCCTATTTCTCAAAGATAGAGAAGTTGCTCTAGCTGAAAATGACGATTCAAAAGCATTTTATTGAAACGAGTGTAGTATAAAAAACCAGCAAGTTTACTTATCCTATAGCAAAAACAGATTTATGTGACAATCATTAATATTAATCTTATTTATTTTGAGAACTTTTACATTTTCATTAACAAATTATAATATGCGGAAAAACTTTTAAAAGTATTTCCATAATTTAAACCTAGTTTTAAAACCGTCTACTAAATTATTCCTACCTTTACATTACCCATTTGTGCCGGTTTGAGTCTAATCACTTTCATTTGGACACCCTACATTACAAGCCATAAGCCTTAAAGCCTCGCCAAATAACTCGTGAATTGAATTCTAGCAAAATAAAAATTCGCAATTGGAAGTTCAAGTCTAACTATGTAAAACTCTTAATGATGATGGTATACACCGGTACCAGTCGAAGAATGGTACCGGTTAAAGAATGGTCCGTTGTGGCTGCCACCTCACTCGCGTAAGGCTCGTGAACATCACCTCGCCCCCCTACTGGTTCACGCATGACATGAGGAGAATGAAGGCCGTCATTAGCGTCATTCTTCCTTCTTTGACCGTTGGGAACAGTCATATTTCAAAAAAAAATTTAATTTTTTATATATTATAAATACATACATAATACAAACCAATATTATACAAACCGATTACAACCATTCTCAAACCATTTCTCAAACTACAAATCCATTTTAACCAAAAGCAAACCAATTTCAACCATTCTCATCTAAAAATTTTAACCATCTACAAAATTTCTATACAACCCAAAATGGATCTCAACTTTAACACGGTCCCGAAGGTAACGCAAGGTTCGGTTCAAGCTTAAGACGAGTTGCTCAAGTATAACGAATACCTCCAACAACAAGGCATTTCAAGTGAAACCCTTCAAGTTGACGACAATGTTTAAGAGGTGGTTCCAAAAACTCAAACTGAACCCAAAGCCGCGAAGAAGAAGACGATGAAAAAGCGTGCCACTGATGTAACCCAATCCCAACTGTAACATCCCCAAAATTTCGGTCCAAATTTGACAACTTAGTAAAGTTGAATGATTAAAAATATTTTCAAGACAACTAATGAGAAAATTAGATAAGGAAATAAAATCATTTCATTTTAACAAAATAAGGAAATAAAAATATTCCATAAGGAAGTTCATCCCATGTTAGGGAAATGGATAAGCGAATCAATCCCACATGGAAGGATGGAAGAAAGTGAAAGCATTCCACATGGGTATAAATAAGAAAGAGGAAATCCATCTCACATGAAAAGTAAGAAAAATTTAAAAACTCAAGCCTATGTGTAGTGGAGGGGCTACAAAATGGAGCATTTTGCGCCATGTGGTGCCTAGTCAATGAATGGTGGGTTTTTGTTTTTGAGGTGTAATGGTGTTGTAACCCAACACACACACACACACACAAAGAGACATATACACAAACACACACACACACACACACACACACCACACACAATCAATTAGAATAATAATAAAATCAAAGTGAAGCTAACGACTAATATCCCTCGCCCCTATTGTAGCCCCTATGCAAGGGTGTTCAAAAGATTTCTAGCCCCAAAACCTCCATTTTGTCGCCCCACTACAGTTGCCCTTTTAAGGAGTTCAGTTTCCATAGTAATATTTCTTTTATGCCTAGCATGCACCCAGTGGTCCTAGCAAAGGGTGCAGAGCACCCAACACGCATGGGCTCGAACGAGGGGCACAATGTGGCGCTAAGTAACACCAAGATATGACAAGTTACCAAAGACAAGGGACTAAAAGTGAAAAATCTGAAATATTGGTCCTTTGCGCTACGTGAAGAACCACCACATGACTACTTCGCGCTATGCAAAGCAACTATCATGCATGCGTGACACGTGTGGACACGAGGCATCACGTGTCAGGCTACGTGGCAAACCCGATGATGACTCAACAATAATGAAGCGGTTCGCGCGACGCGAACAGCTTGATCAGTTCTCTTTCACGCGACGCGAAGGTGCACAAAAATTTCTATAAATAGAAAGGTGCACTGCACTTCCCATCTGACCCTAAAACACATTCTCTCACACACACTTTGCATCGTTCTGTGTGTCGAACATCGTAGTGTGTGTCAAGCCCCAAAGTTCTAGCGGTATAGGCTTAGTACACGATATAAAATAGAAGTGTTGCTCGTACAAGGTTAAGCCTATAAACTCCGAATACCCGTGTCAGGTAGGGGTTGTGCCTAAGTTATTATTTTATCTTTATGGCTAGGACCCTAGTCGGGAGGTATAGCCTAGACCTTGATCAGATTAGTAAATACAAAGGTTATAGATAAAATAATGTTTATTTATAATTAATAAACATAGAATTTTATATACATGAGGATATAGTTAAAATATTGTTTCTTCAAGATTAAGAAACATAAGCTTTTACATACAAAGGGGTATAGTTAAATAGTGTTTCTTTATGATTAAGAAACATAAGATTTTATATACAAAGGTTATAGACAAATGAAGTTTAAGAAGAAACTTATCATAGATGTTTCTTCATGAAGAAGAAACTCAGTACAAGATTGGAAAATAAATAGAGAGACTTTAGATCTAAATATTTTATTCAAACAAATAATCAATCAAGATTTAAAGCTATCAAAACCAAACTAAAGGTCTGTAGTCGGATCAAGAGACGATCCAGACATTTATATAAACGTATTTTATTATAGGTTAATCATCATTCATTCGCAAAGATTTTCAAACGAGATCACCACATCATACAGAACAGACAATCACAGGTGAATACATTACAATCAGACATTAAGATAAACTGGTTGTCTATATTAAAAGTTAGTCAAATGTTTATTTGGAATTACGTGATCCTTATTAAATTACAAGATAGAAAATACAAGCAACTCAGACCGAGTACACATGTTTCTGGATCCAAACATAATTTGTCTAGTCTATCAATAAAAGCTACGTGGCCGCAAACTAGAAATCACTGTAAAGGTTCTCCAATGGGCGTCAGTTCCCATAGAACCGAAATTGTGTGTGTATGGAAAGTGGTACAAATCCCAGAAATAAGAGACGTTTCTGCTGGGATTTTTCAAGAAAACAATCTTGTCAGTTAGTCAAAGATTTATTAAATGTTTTTAAAGTCAATGACTCACCAGCATATTACTGACGTATTTTCCCCCATATTTCAGGAAAACGTATTTAGCACATGTAGCAAGGAATTAGAGTCAATCATGGAGTTAAATGCTCGCAAGGTAGAGATGAATCAAATTTTTATTATTAAAATATTGTAAACAATATTTAAACACGATTTATAAAGTAAGTACTCGGATATATTATATTCAAGAAGATATCAAAATACATTAATATTTAATTATAAACAAAGACTTCCCGTATATAACCCGCAACTCTGATATATTTACAAAACATGTACCAACTATTGGTCACACGTTTAAGCCCTAAGTCGGGGTGTGACACCAACTCATTGAAGCGTCGAACCGAGAAAAGGTTCTCATGTGGAACGCAACCGAAGAGGTTTCTTTGGCAGGATTTGGGTTAGCGAAAACGAGAATGTGTCAAAGGGTATCATTTTTCTATTTATAATTATTTTTAGCGATCTCAATGGTTTAAAATTTTTACGTTTTACATTTTATTAATATGTTATTAGGTAACACGCAAACGGGAACAAGTTTTTGGAATGCTGTCACGAAGAAATATCATGAAATTTTACAAGTCCGGGCATATCGGTCACGTGGTTCATTAAACCGAAAGTGGGAGGAGATGAATAGAAAGGTAGGATAGTATAACACTATTACGAATAATCCAAAGAGTGGTAGTAGTGACGTCGATCATTACCAGTTGGCAAACGAACGATATGTTGCCAAAATTAAGGCTGTGTTTCCATACGCACAAGTTTGGGAAATTGTTCGGTTGTGTCCGAAGTGGCATGCAGTGCCGAATGAGGTTGAGTCGGTGAATCAGAAAAAAACTTCCGAAAGTGGAGAGTTTAGCATAGGTGGTTCGGATGCCCGTTGAAACAAAAATCTTAATTTTGAGTTTAGCGATGGGGATCCGATTGAACCGAAACACCCAATTTGGAGCGACAAGGCGAAGGCGAAGGCGAAGGCAAAGGGAAACGGAACATGATCATCTTCAACCGACAAACGGAAAAGGATGAATTTGCAAGTTTTAAGGAGTTGCAAATTGAGAAGATGAAAATGAGGGAAAAAATAAGTGAAGAGGCGGTCGAGATCAAACGGGAAAACATTCGTTTAATGGATGCCGAGTGGAAATATTTCGATCTTATAAAGTGAGACCTTAGCTATCTACAAGGAGAGGAGCTCATTTGGCATTGACATTGAAACGAAAAATCGCCCAAAAATATAATATAACTATCCATGGTTGTAAAAATTCAGACTAGGCTCCGAGTACTAGCCAAGTAATCGCTACAAGGTATGGTGCCGAGACGACTTTCTTTAACTCTGCATACTTGCTCAGAATCGATCAAAAGTGGTCATCCTCGACCACAATTGGATCTAGTTGGTCAACTCAAGCTGTATTAATGTCAAAAATCTCGACTTAACGTGAGATCTTTAGCTATCTACAAGGAGAGGAAATCTTTACGCCACAATTGCCCGTTGTAACTTATTAGTTTAATTAGTTTCGTGGAGGAAGAAACTAATTAGTTTAATGTTGCTGAGTGGAAAGATTCCGTTTAATGTCAAGAAACTATTTTTTGGAACCTTATATATATATATATATATGTCAATAGTATTAAATTAAAAAGAAAAATAGGAAATGGAGAATGATGAAGAATGATGTATACCCCTAGGTTGAAGGGTGTTGAAGGGAGATGTTGAATGATGGAAGGAAAGATGACGTGACGTAGTCGTTACAAATGATGAGAATGATAAAGAATGGTGTATACCTCCTAGCCTCAGAAACCAACAAGTTTACTTATCCTATAGCAAAAACAGATTTATGTGACAAACAATAATATTAATCTTATTATTTACTTTAAGAACTTTTACGTCTTCATTAACATATTATATTATGTGAAAAAAACTTTTAAAAGTATGTCCATAATTTAAATCCACTCTTAAAACTGTCTATTAAAATATTCCTATCTTTACATTACCCATTAGATGCCAGTTTGAGTCTAATCACTTTCATTTAGACACCCTACAAGTCATAAGCCTTTAAGGCCTCGTCAAATAACCCGTGAGTTGAATTCTCGCAAAATAAAAATTTTGCAATGGGAAGTTCAAGTCTAACTACGCAAAACTCTTAATGATTCTTCATCAAATTGTGAAAAGTCGCTACTAGTTGATACCAAAAAAAGAGAAAAAAAAAACTAAAAGTGTTTTAAGTAATTAGAACACAATTTTCTATTAACATTATATGTCTGTATTCATATTTTGAATATGCTTATATCTATTAACATCATTGTAACCCTGTAAAACCCTTCTTTCTTGTGCACAATTTGAGTATTACTAAGTGTAGGTATGGATAACTTGCAAGCATTAAACCGAATAGAGTGAAATTTGTGAGACTTATAAGGGCATGCATGAACCAAAATTAAATGCTTGTTAGGTATGGTTAAATTATTTCTAATTTTCAAAATGTGTAAAATCCATACATGCTAGGTTGTGAACCTGATTTCTTTCGCTTTGAAAATATGGGTATGGTTTTGGACCTTAACTGAGTACGTGCTAGAGAATTGTAATATGTTATTTTTGATAGAGTGGTTACATAAATAGACATTGTATTGAGTCTATGTTTGCTTCTTAGGTGGATAAACAATATTAGTAATCATCTTGAGATGTCATGTTAGTCTAGTTTTAACTTGAATTAAATTTAATGTGTGATACAATCGATTTAGCTGATATGATCTCATATCAAGTCTTTTCAAGAAAGCACTAAAAATCAGAAAAATCAAAAATATGTTGGTTTATTTTATTTTTTTTTTAAATATTTGTGATTGATCTTTTGTCAAAGTTAATTATGCTTTCAAGACTAATTCCTTGGGATGGAAGCATATGAAGTATCGAAAGTTCAAAATTGGATGATGCAATCAAAAAGGGGGAGATCGGTAGATTTTAGTGCAAATTGTCTAATGCTAGGTCTTGTATAGTTTGAACAAGCTGAAAATTGTTAGAATCATTGTTAAGGGCGCATAAGCTTACCATAATATAAGACTTATACGCGGCGTATAAGTCTTATACGCTAGGCAACTTATACGGTCCATAGGTTTACGTATAAATAGCTTGTTCATTGTCAATTATGGGTAATCCTTGGCATAATTGCTAATTACTTGTACTGAAATTGTTATATGAATATAGTGATTATTACAAAGAGTTGACATGTGTTTAGTTATTTTGCTACGTGTTTCTGCCATTTAGCATAGTATAGTAAACGCAACATTTTCGATGCGTTTCATATTGTATCTACACGTATATGATGACGTATTATGATCTGGCTCCCGGTCTTTCAAGTAGTATTAAAGCCGTGTGGCTCCGATTCTACTCGAGAAACTTGATGTTTATTTTCTTCAATATGCTCACCATGCCTTCGAAAATCATCTCGGAAAATTTAATGGCAGGTCATAGACTATGGCAACAGTTGCGTTGGCCAAATCACGACTCATGAGAGTCCAAGAACCCTTCCTAGGGGCAAAGCCCTGAATAATGTGGTGTATCAAGAATCTGTATAAATTGGGGAACATTCCCTTTTGGAATTGTCCTTCGAGCGCTGTCCCCTGATATCCTATTGTTTGCACAAATATCTTGACCAAATGATCAATTGTGAAGTGAATAGGATTGTGATCATCATCATGTAGCTCCAGGCATCTTCTAATTAGTCTTTCTGTTATGTGGATTTCTTGCCTTGCCATGGTAGCCTCTGATCGCCTACCATTTGTGTCATCATTTAATTGGGCTGAGCGCCAAAAATCAAGTGAATGATTTATGTACAACACCGGGCACTCAGTCAAGGAAAATCTTATATTTGATCGTTGAAGCCATCGAATCATAAGAGCTACTTCCTCATTGTCATGGGTCACTTGTAATAAAGCACACATGTTGTGCTTATGTTCGAACAGATATCTCAGTTCATCACCGTCAGTCATATCTATATACACAAAAAAAAACAACATATTCAAAGTAGATATTAGTCATAAAGCACATAGCTTTGAACGATTTAGGTTATAATTTGAAGAAAGAGTAAAGAAATGTCTTTTGAACCTGTTCTTCGACAAATTGATAACCTACACAAGAAATAGAGAGTTAATAAAAATGAATAATCAAAGCCCATTATTATGCAACCGTGGTCGGAAAACACTTAATTGATGCTTACCGAGTCGGATCGTGTGGGCTGACAAACTAGGGTTAGGAATTTTGATGAATGTGATAAGTTGGTTGGGTGTCTAAAAAGAAAGCAAGTGTGGAAGGAGAGAGAAGTGAGAGTGAGGAAAATTTCACTAACTCCGTCTTTTATACCTTTTTGAAAGTGGCTTTTAAATGCATTTTGTGATTTAGTGAGTTAATAGCTTTCAAACAGTAACATTAACCATTAAATATATTAACATTTAAAACCTTGCTCGATAAAGTTCATTTAGCAAACCTTGCTAGGAAAAAGTCAGTTTTTACAAAGTGTTCTAGGTATATTCCAATTTCTCAAAGTTTGCTCGTTCAGAGTTATATCAGAACATAAAGTATTTTAGAAATGAATCTAAGTATAATGAAGGAAGCTTACTCGAAATACAAGATTGCTCGAGAAATAAATTACAAGACTAATAATCAAGTATATATTATCAAATAGGCAACCTTGCTAGGAATCAATTAAGAATCCCAAAATAATATCTTGGACATGTTCCTAATTGTGAACCTTGCTCGAATGTTTGACAAACTCAAACCTTACCCGAAAATGTATAAACAGTTAGCAAATAATCAGTCAAGTAAATTGTTATACATAGTATGCTCGAGACACTGTTGAATAAGCAAAGTGTTCTAGAGGTGAGTTCTAGACACAAAGTGTACTCGAAAAGCAAAAATTTTAAAATAAAAATATTACCAAGTATGTAGAGAGAACACTTGAGGATTTCAAAGTGTGCTCGGAACATAAAGTGTGCCCGGGAAACTAGGTTTTCCCGAAAACACTTGTAATTTCATGAGACATATTCAAATTCACATAATCATCAAGTGTGCTAGAATTTTAAGTTTACTTGAACATAATAAGACAAATTCAGAAACACATTCAAAATCATAAAGCTTGCTAGAATGAATTCAAATAGTTAAACAATCACATAAGTGTGCTAGATAGTCTAAAAACATTAAAGCTTGCTAGAAGTAACATATTCAATTACAAAGCTTGCTAGATTGACTTACAACAACCTATAAAACAGTTAAGTGTGCTAGGAAGTTAGGAAATCAACATTTTTTTCACTTTTATCCTTTGTCATTCTTTGAATAAATATTTCATTTTAGGGACCAAATACCAACGGGCTTGTATGTGACTGGATAATCACTTTTCTGCCTATCATTCGGAAAGATTAATCTTGGAACATGCATAGAAAATATTGTAACTCCACATTAAGCTTAGCAGATTCTTTATGTTTATATCATCTTAGATTTTACACATCATGGGAAAGCAACCATACATGTTAATGACTGTACTAAGTGCCTTTTTAGCCTATTAAATCCATATGATTGGCTAAGTAGTCAATGTACTATCATTTCCCATCATAAAAGTTTCAATCACCCCACTTACTCTTAGCTTTCAGGTTATTGGCTATCCTGTCTGACTAGAGGTAGTCAGCAGACCAAACGCATAAATAAATACATGTCCTTTTGGCTTAGAGTCAATGACATAATTTTAAGTGACAGAACAAATTACTATTGCCCCAAATGCTTTCAGTCTTTGGATTAATGGCAATCCTTTGAAATCTAGAAGTAGATGACAGGACCAAACATATACAAGTATATCCTTTCAGCAAAATTAATTCTTTTGAGTCTTTTCATTGAAAATCCTTTTAAGCTTTTTTAAAGGTTGAACTAAATAGTATTATCATATCTCAACACCATATTCAACTTGCTCTATTTTATCAAAAATTGTTTTGATCAAAAATTTTCTTAACAGTCTTTTTAATCATGAATGACATAATTAAAACAAACAGACTTTACATTATGTATAGTCTAATACATCCTAACAACATCATCTGATCAGATCACACAAATAATCAAACATTTAATAAAGATATCAGATAAGCATGCATATTCAAGTAGTTCAAATCAGGATCACTTATCATGACATCACACACATATCAACTGATAAACAAGCATAAGCATCCAGGACACCTAATTTTCCATAGATAGTCAATTAAGCATATATCAGTTAACATCAAAAGTATCATACTCAAACATATACACACAACATTCACTGAGACTTTGAAAAGATAGTCAGTTTGCTCAACAAGCACACATCATAAATAAGACTTCATTAGAGTTGATCAGCCCTAGGACTTTCAGAAGAAAGTTGAACCTGGTTCTATCAAGTGGTTTTGTGAATAGGTTAGCCAAATGATCACTTGTATCAACTCCTTTTATTCAATTAAACCTTTGTCACTACAATCCCTTATAAAATGATATCTGATTTCAATGTGCTTAGTTTTGGAATGTTGCACATGATTCTTAACAACAAAAGATGCAGCAGTATTATCAATGTAAATAGGGGTGTTTAAGAAATTCAGACCATAATCCAGCATCTGATTTTGAATCCAGAGGACTTATGCACAGCAGGCAGATGCAACAATATACTCAGCTTCTGCAGTTGAGATTGACACTGTGGTCTGCTTCTTGCATTTCCATGACACCAATCTGTCACCCAAAAATTGACAGCCTCCTGAGATAGACTTCCTGCTCATATTACACCCATCATAGTCACTATCTATGAAGGCAATTAGATCAAAGGACTGGTTCTTTGGGTACCAAATTCCCAGATCTGGTCATCCCTTCAAATATCTAAAGATCCTCTTGACTGCATTCATGTGAGAAACCTTAGGACTTGACTGGAATCTTGCACAGACACACACAACAAACATGATATCAGGCCTTGAAGTAGTCAGATACATCAGTGATCCAACTTTTGCTCTGCAATCATGTTCATCCACTGGCTCCCCCTTTTCATCAGCTATCATCTTTTCTTTTGGATCCATAGGAGTTGAAGCAGTTTTCATCTCATTACACTTGAATCTGTCTAGTATGTTCTACACATACTTAGACTGGTATATGAAAATCCCATCAGCCTTCTATTGAACTTGCAATCCAAGGAAGAAGATCATTTTTCCCATTGAGCTCATACTGTACTTGGATTTCATTACCCAACTCCATACACATTTGTTCATTCATTGACCCAAATATAATGTCATCCACATAAACTTGCAACAAGAGAAAATCTCTTCCTTTCTTCTTGTAAAAGAGGGTCTTGTCAATGGCTCCCCTTTGGAAACCATTTTCAAGTAGATGATTTGATTACTCATCATACCATGCTCTTGGAGCTTGATGCAGTCCATACAAGGCTTTGTTTAACTTATACACTTTGTTAGGATACACAGGGTCCTCAAATCCTGGTGGTTGAGTCACATACACATCCTCTTCTATTTTTCCATTTAGGAATGCAGATTTGATATCAAGTTGGAATACCCATATATTCTTTGAGGCAGCATAAGCTAAGAAAATTCTTATTGCTTCAAGTCTTCCAACTGGTGCAAAGACTTCCTCAAAGTCAATCCCTTCTTCTTGTAGGCATCCCAATGCAACAACTCTAGCTTTGTTCTTAATCACAATACCTCTTTCATCCCTTTTATTTCTAAAAACCCATTTGGTTCCAATTGCATATATGTTTCTTGGCCTGTTTACAAGTTCCCATACATGTAGATCTTTGAATTGAGCCAACTCCTCTTGCATTTCCTCTACCCTACTATTGTCCTTCAATGCTTGAACAATGTTCTTTGGTTCTATTTGGGATAGAAAGTAGGAGTACAAACAAATGTTTGCAGATTCAGAATGACTTCTTGTAACTCTTTCATTTATGTCTCCAATGATGTTCTCAAAAGGATGATTCTTTTCAACATAAGAGGTTTGAACTATCATATCTATAGACATAGTAGTGTCAGGATTTGATTCATTGAGATCTGGTTCATCAATGACCAAATCAGTTGTTGTATTATCAACTTCAGGTGCTTCTTCATTGTTCTGTCCTGGGGTAGATGCACCATTGTTTCCCAAATCTAATTTGTCAAATAAATCTTGAAACCTTGTCCCTGTGACAGCTTCTTCTTCACCAGTTTGGTTGCTTGGATCTTCCTCATTAAGAACTTGATCATCTTGCAAAACTTGATTGTCTTGATTATTATCTGCTTGATCTTTTTCTAGACTCTGATTTTGCTCTTGATCATTGGCTTGAACTTGGTCAACATTTGCATTTGATGGATCCTTTATGAATGTGTATTCACTTTCTTTACTTGCAAACTTGTTCCACAACTTTTCTAAATCCAATGTTTTCTTATTTGTTTCTTCAACCACATTGGTCTTGTAAAATGATTCATCAAAATCTTCAGGATAGATCTTGAAAGACTTGATCAATTTTTCAAGGTCAAACAGCCATGCTGCACCATCAACTGTTGAATTGATTTTTATTAAAGATTACATAAGAGGATTCAATCACACTCAAATGATCTTTCACATATACTCTGTAGGCCTTTGAGTGTGTAGAGTAGCCAACAAAGAAGCAATCCAAGGATTTTGCTTGAAATTTGTTTAAATAATCCTTGGTGTTCAAGAGTGAACACTTGCATCCAAATGGCTTGAGAAACTTGATGTAGGGCTTTCTTTTAAACATGATCTCATAAGGAGTCTTATCTTGACTTTTGTTGAGAAGTACCATGTTCTGAACATAGCAGGCTGTGTTTATGGCTTCTGCCCAAAAAGTAACAGGCAGATAAGCATGTGCTAGCATGGTTCTTGCAGCTTCAATGAGTGTTTAGTTCCTTCTTTCTGCAACACCATTTTGTTCAGGAGTTCTAGGAGCTGAGAATTGTTGAAGTATTCCCTTTGAGTTGAAAAATTCTTCCATAACTCCATTCTTGAACTCAATACCATTGTTACTTCTCATTACTATAACCCATGCATCCAGTTGATTTTTACACAATTCATAATCAACTCAACAGTCTCATCCATTGTACTTAGTAAATAAACCCAAGTGTATCTTTATAAATCATCAATGATCACAAGACAATATTTTTTCTTCCCAGTGCTTGGTACACTCACAGGACCAAAGAGATCCATGTGAAGCATCTCAAGCACTTGATCAATTGTGTTGATGAGTTTAGTCTTGTGAGAAGACTTGTGCTGCTTTCCCTTTTGACATGAGATACATTTTTCATCCAACTTGAACTCTCTAGTGGGTAGACCAATGACATGCTCACCTTTGACTAGTTTGTTCATGTTCTTAAGATTGACATGACACAACTTTCCATGCCACAATTTTGACTCATTTTCAGTGGCTTTAGAAACAAAACATGTACCACCCCTTGAAACAACATCTTTCAGGTTAAGTTCATATAAATTGCCATTCCTTGGGGCCATTATCATAATCATATCAGGTGGGATTACAAATTCAGGTCTTAAGATGAAACATTGTGAGTCATCAAAGCCAACCTTATAGCCCTTATCACACATCTGTGATATGCTTAAAAGGTTATATTGTAGTCCCTTCACATAGAAGACATTGTCAAATGTGACCTTTTCATTAGTCAAGATACATTTTCCAACTATTTTTCCACCATTTTCATCACTGCCAAATGCTACTGGACCCACAAACTTCTCTTCATAGTTAACAAGTGACCACTTGTCACAAGTCATGTGCCTAGAACATCCACTATCCATATACCATACTTCATTCAGTGGAGTGGACTGTTCCTGCACATATCAAAGAGAGTAATTAGTTAGATGATGAACTGCAAGCTGATTCGACTTGCAAATCATCAGAATCAGTAACAATTAATGCATTGGCTGTGAGAGGAATGGGCTCAGGATCTTCATGGGTAATTTCAATGTAATCAGAAATATCTGTTTCATAACCACATTCCCTTGAAGTCTTCACAAAAGGTGTTGTGCTTTGGTATTCATTCACCACATAGTCCTTTGTGCTAGAAAAATCTCTCACATCAAGACTCTTCTCCATTTGAACTTCACCTCTTGGTTCCCATGAAAACCCATGAGGTTCAAACCCATGCTTCAAAAGAAACTTTTCATCACCAGTTAATTCAGTTGGCTTCTTTCTTGAAAAGAAACCCTTGTTTCCTTTCTTTCCATTATTTGGTGACTTTTGTGAATCATCAGACTTAACAGATTTTGAGTCTTAATTGGGGGTAATTCTCAATGGTTGAAAGTTCTTTTTGAGACCAGTCTCAGATTTCTTGGGAGATATGCTTCTTTTGACTTGTTTAGCCACAATTTTCTTTGGTTTCTTTTCATATTTTCCTTCCTTCTTAACACTATTATTAGCTTTTTGATCAGCTTTGTTCTCAATCTCCTTTTCATACACTTTTCCTTTTTCCAAGTATTCATCATACTTCTGTTTGTAAAGCTCAAAGTTTTGACCAAACTTTTTCTATTGGGAACATGAAAAGGTTTGAAGGTGAACCTGTCATTGCAAGAATCAGTATGGGACATAATCATCACACTTTTTACACCACACTTTTCCTTTGAAACTTTCATGAGAATTTCCTTTCTTGAATCTCTCACTTGGTTTAGATGGTTTAACCCCAAGTGTTTTTTGAGTTTTCAAGCTATAAAAATCAATTGAAAAGGAACAAACTCTTCAATCTTGATATCTTGTCTTTCATCTTGCTCTTCACAAAAATGACTTTCTTCATATTCAAAGGTTCTTCATCTAGGTTTCCCTTATGCCATGACTGCCTCTTCTCATACTCTTCCATAGTTTCAACTTCTCCAATATCAAGCACTTCATGGCTTGAGAAAACATGATATACTGGAATGAAGTTGTCACTTTCTACTGTCTCTTGGACCCTTTTCTTGTTGTTCTCACTTAACCTTTTCAGAACAGCCTTGCTTGGTGGCCTTACTGCATTATAGCTCACCTTTGTCCTTTCACATATGTTAAAGGACACATGTTATCTCTTCATTCTTTTACTTTTCTTCTTCATTTTTGGTGTCATAGGTGGCAATAAAGACAGTTTGTCAATTGATTCAGGCTTCTGATATCTTCTGTGTCTTTCTGCATCTTTGATTCTTCATCTGAGATTTGATCACTTGAGTCACTCAAGTCATCCACATTCAGATCATTATCATTAATGTCATCTTCAGAAACTTGCACACCAATTGACTTATCATCTCTTACTTCTTCCTTCACAACAAACTCTCCATCTTTATTCACTTCAACCATCTTGTACATGTCAATGATCTCTTCTTTGTCTTGAATAACATCTCTAAACTGTTGAAGATATCTATCTCTCTTTTCTTTTTCAACCTTGGACAAATAATTGTTGTTGAATGGTGGTGGAACAACTTTGTATTTATCTTCTTCTTTTACCTTGGTTAAAATACCACACATGTTTCCTATAGAAACCAAGTAGTAACTTGGTATTCTTCACCTTCTCTTCAACAATCATTTTCTTCAAACCATCAATCTTAGTTACAAACCTTGACTAAGTTCTATAACTAATCACACAATCATCTTCAAGACATCTTATCTTCTCTTCATATACTATATCACTTTCTTGATACCCATTAATTATGCTTTGTTTTCTAAAGCATTCACTCTCCAACTTGCCTACCTTCACATTCAATGCATCAATTGTTTCAAGTAAATCAGTTGTAGATAGTGAAGGTACCTGTGAAGAAGAAGATTCAGCCTCATTCTCAATCTTTGCCATCAATGCAACATTAGCCTTTGTGATGTCATATGTATGATCACTCCAATCAAAATTCCATTCTTGTTGTGCAGCAAGTGCTACATTCCCTTGGTTTCCGGGTTGATTTTGATTGTTTCTATTGGGGTTATTTGGAGAATTTTGAGGGTGTTGGTTCTTTGGTAGTTTTGGTTCTGAGGCACAACTTGTTGATTATTCATTTGTGGCTGTTGATAGTTGTTAAAATTGTTGGGGTTGTTGTTGTAGTTGTTGTTTCTTGGCTGGTTCTGCTGATATTGCAACTGATTTCTTGGCTGTTGGTTCTGGTACTAATTCACTAGGAAGTTTCTAGGCTGGTTGCATTCTCTAGCAAAGTGTCTTGGTTGTTGGCAATTGTAACAGATTGCCTTGGACTTATCAAAACCAATCTTTTCATTTGGACCAGACACTAGAGATCTTCCAGTCCTGTTAAACAGTCTCTTGGTTCTGAGTGCAAGCATTGCAGCCTCTCACTTCAAGTCCATGTCTTCAAGATCATCAGCATCTATTTGTTCCAAATCATCTTGAATGACACTTGTGTGGATCATATTTTTGGCTACAAATGCATTGTATGATTCTGTGAACATAGAGAATAATGCTTGATTTTCACTTCCATGACCACTTTTCCACCGGAATAAGGTAAATGTCCACTTGCCATGGAGGCAGAGTCATTGTCATCTATGATTTGAACATTGATCCTTGACTGGTTTCCTGGGTTACTTGTACTACCACCAACAAATGCTTTAGGTGTATCAACACCATGTTCAGTTGGTTCATCTATGATGGGAATCTGTTGTTGGTTTTTGGTGGACAAGCTTCCCATAGGTGCAATAAGAGCATTGGATACCTGAAAACTTGGCTTCTCTTCCTTTATCATTTCGTTCTCAATCATTTCTATCTCCACAGCTTGTAGAAAGCAAATTACATCATCCAACTTGAGTTGTTCAAAATTTGGTTTCTGAAGGATGAATTTGCTAGCTGTATACCACTCCTTTGGCATTGAAGTCAAAAATTTGGTGTTCAAATCAAAGTCTGTCATTACATAATCAGTGGTTCATAGGTCATTCACAATTGCTAGAAATCTATTAATAAATGATTTCAATCTTTCTCCATCCTTGTACTTGAATCTCTCAAGCTGTTGCTTGAGTCTTTGTTTCTTGATATTTTTCAGCTCAGAATCCCTTCAAACATCTCAAGTATTGCATCATACACAACCTTAGTTGTTGTGTGATGTGTAACCTTGGTTAAAATTTCCCAAGACAGTCCCAGCTTGATCATAGCTAGAGCTCTGTCATCCACCTTTCTCATCCTCTCACCAACGCCTTGGTTAGGATTTGCACCTTCGGCTACATATGGTCCTCTTTTTATGGAGTTCCACATATCAACATCATTATAACACACAACTGCTTCAAACAATACCTTCCACTTGGTGAAATTTTTCTGTCCGTACAGTCTAGGAATTTTGTTCGTGGAAACCTCTTGCTCTTCAAAACCAGACATTTTAGGTAATTTTTGAAGATGATTTTAAACAGATATAGATAATAGGTGAAAACAGAGTAAGAATCGAATTTTGAAAACAATCAGATCTAAGAATCAAATCTTCAGATCTGATGTATTTGGTTCGATTGGAGCAAGATTAAGTAATAAAGATGCAAACTTTAATTAAAATAAGTAAAAGAAGACACAGGAAATTTGCAGATCTGAAAGAAAAATGAAGAACAGAGGTGCTGACGTCACTATTCAATGAAACAGTTCTCTGCTTACGTCATTCTTCATCTTAAATAAATCAGCAAATAGCAACAAATTTTTCACCCAAACAGCAACGAACAAGCTCTGATACCACTTGTCGGTCCCGTAATTGATCGCTCACACTCACAATAATGTCATAACCCACACAATAAATGTGTCGACAAGAAGGTTAATGATGGTTGCTATTTTGGGTAACAACAACTGTTTGTTAACGGCAGAATCATAAACAAACAGAATTGTTGCTTAAAGACTAATAAATGTAACAAACAAAAAAAATAACTCAAAAGATTTCCATTTATAAAAAGGTTTTTTACAAATGTAAATAGATTAGGGTTTCTTGTAAGGAATGTTTATCTATACTAATCCTAGGACAGCTGTCACACTCAATATCATAAATATTCGATTAGGTCTGAAAAGTGTAAAAGTGGCGAATCCGTCCGTGGTAGGCGTGCCCTAAATTATTCTATTTATAGGCCTACCACCACCTGACAGCAATCATTCCTTCTAGAAACCCTAATGATTGGTACATAATGATATTACATAATCAAAAACATTCAAGTGTAAAAACAGGTCTTCGGGCACACTTTGTGCCATTCGTCTTCTACGAGCAGACCTAGTAACCTTGAAGTATGCCGGTGAACAGTTCTCCAGGTAGACTTTACTTAGAGTATTTTCCTAAGAAAATACTCACCTAGCAGACTTCAATCTTCTTGACCATAGCGAACTTTTCTCGATATGGTCCTACGAGCAAACTGTTCTTCATGAATCCCTTCAACTCTTTGTTAGATAATAACTTATTAAGCAAACCAAAGTGTGCTGGTAACACTGTTTGAACTGTGCTGGTAGCACTGTAGCTTGCTCAGAGTTGAACCTTGCTGGAGAAAGTACTTAGAATATTTCTTGATCACTTTCAACAAGCATGTTTGGACTAATGTTTATTAATTAACCTTGCTAGATCTTCCAAATACTTGGCTTCAAAAGCTTGGTTTAGTCAAGGGTTTGCTAGTATGCAAACTGTGCTCGACTTGAAGAACACCTTTGCTAGACAAAGTGAACCCTGCTCGGATCATCACTTTACAAGACTTCAAGAAGATAAACTTGCCCGATAGGCAAAATACCTTGCTAGGACAAGTAAAATCCTGCTCAGATGTCCAAGTGTGCTCGGGTTCCATACTTAGCCGTTTCAAGGAGTGTTGAAAAGATTTCAATCTCCCTTAATCATCCTTAAGTCATTTCAAGTCAAATTCTTGACTCAACATAAATAATAATAACAATAGGCCACCCCCTTTTGGTGAAAGGGAAAATGGCCCTATAGGCCGCGTATAATGCTATGCACGACCTATATGGCCCCCTATAACCTCACCTTCACTGAAAGGGGTCTCATTTACACACAAACAAACACACACCCATCACCGTCCATTAATTCTTTTTTGTATTTTTAATTTTTATTATTTATATAATTATTAATTAATAATAATTATTATTTAACAATAATAATAATTATAAATATTTAATTATTATTATTATTAGTATTATTATTATTATAATTATTTCATTCTAATATTTATTATAATTTATTTATTAAATACGGAGGACAGGGTGGAGATGAAGATCGACATGCGCCCATTACGTCCATGTGTCTTTAGTCGAGCGTGCCCAGATAGCAGCGGTGCCCCTTACCACCGCCGCCTAATTTTGACAATGAGGCGAGGGGTCAGGTGTTAGATGTGGACGAGGAGACGACGTGGACGACGCCGGTCGGGATTGGCGGTCAGATGCAGGGCCGACGACCATGTCGATGTTCATGATGCGATGTTTACGTCCCCCGACATCGACGACACCCGTTTTTATAGTTTTTATATTTTGTACAAACTCGATGATTTGCATATAATAATTTTTTGGTTTGGTGTATATACGTGTTTATTGTTTTGGTGTATACGTGTTTATTGTTTTGTTTTGAAAAAAATGTTGTTATAATAATAATAATAATAATAATAATAATAAATAGAAATAATAATAATTAAATAATAATAATAATAATAATGATAATAAATAATAACAATTAATAATAATAATATTAATGAGATGTCAGATGCAGGGCCGACGACCACGTCGATGGTCATGATGCGATGTTTACGTCCCCCGACATCGACGACACCCGTTTTTATAGTTTTTATATTTTGTACAAACTCGATGATTTGCATATAATAATTTTTTGGTTGGTGTATATACGTGTTTATTGTTTTGTTTTGAAAAAAATGTTGTTATAAAAACACATAATAATAATAATAAATAGAAATAATAATAATAATTAAATAAGAATAATAATAATGATAATAAATAATAACAATTAATAATAATAATATTAATAAATAGGAAGGCTATACGTACCTTGTGCTTGTTTCCATACCCCCCCCCCCCCCCCTCCCTAGAAAACCGACTTTCATATTACCCCTCCAAATCATATGATTAACTTATTTAGCACAACATAAACTTTTCACTGTTAATATAAAACAATGTGATGTATTAATATACTTAGCACAAATTAAAATAACCAACTCTTCTACCTGTAATATTTTAATATATATAAACACTATAACTCTACATATACTAACAGAATGCTCCGACCTGCAATATTTTAATATATATAAGCACTATAACTCTACATAAACTAACAGAATGTAATATTGTATACATATATAGACACACTATAATTCTATCATATACTAACAGAATGCAATATTCTATATATATATATATATAGAGAGAGAGAGAGAGAAAAAAGTGTGTTATAAAAGAAATCAATGTGACAATCAACCTTTCATGGTCCAGTTATAACAACTCTAGACATCTGTAACCAAATTTGAAGAACGACTAACATGTTGAGTATACTCGTTCAGACGTGACATATGCATCGTTTGCCATCCAATTGCATAATTGTTTTTATAGTGAGTCCATAGTGGTGCAATATTCGGCATTGGATATTCTCCTTCTAATTTCACCATTACTAATGGTTACCGTGTATATGTGCAATATTAATTGTCTAATGGTTCGATAAGTCTTCAGGGCCAACCCAAAGCGGGAAGCATGTATACGAAACATTTTTGCTTAAGTAATTAACGCTTTCACCAAACATGTTTGCAATCAAGATACCTATATAAGCCATAACCATCTAGTTTATAAACGACGCCTCACCCCTTCCTACGAAATTCAAGGTCCTATAAATATCATCAAAGTCCTTGTCAAATACAATGCGATATGCAACTTCTAGATGACATAACTCGCCTAGCAATTGATTTCAAATGTAGGGCCACCGTTCCTCATCATGTTCAAGGGCAACAATTATAGCTCTAAATCCACAATGTCCATTACCTTTTACATCTTGTATGTGTGTGATGTAAGTATGAAAGATATCTGGTATTTCTTTCACTAAAGTTAGAATCGACCATGTACGAACTATGTATCGGTGGTGATGGTTTTAATCCCATAAAATTATATTAAAAAGCATTTGACGTGGTTGGTCGTTTATGAGAAACTTGCGTTATTAGATCAGCTTGATGTACCAACTCGGACTTTCCAAATTAATATTTTATATCCATTACCTGGCCCGTTTTATGTTCGAGAAATTTTATCAGTAAAATTACCGCGTTTATCGAGTAACTATTATTTTATTTTAATTATTTATTATGATTATTTATTATATACAAAATAACTTTGATTTATGTTCATTTATAACTCTAAATTAAGTTTTAATCTACTTTTTTTCCATATTAAAACTGCAGGGACTACAATGTAAAATCAAAAGTTTATTATATTATTATTATCGAACCCCTTAACCCAAATACCCAACCCATGACCCGTTTACATAGCTTGCATCACAATGTTTGTTATAATTTAGGAAATCGAATCTCGTATATTGTTTACCATGCCTTATTCGGCTTCACCGACTCTTTTGATTAGGAAATTAGATCACCTATGATACGTATTGCTAGTTTAAACAAACCATCTTTAACCCGTTTATTGATATACCTTAAAACGACAATAATAATCCAATTAAGCCTGCAGATACAACCCCTTACCCAGCGCCAACATTAACCCTATACTGAATTATATTAATCACGTCGTTTTGATGTTGTTTTTAATCATCCTTCGCCGGCCACTGTATCAACATGTTATTCATTGTATAATTGTTATGTAAGGTGATCAAATATATGGTTTGGTTCGTATTGAGGTCGGGATCATTAACCCTATACTTAATTAATCAATCAACAAGCAATTAAATAGATTGATGATTCTAGGGTTCTAAGGCTATAATAGATCTTGTTTGTCTAGTTATGTAATTTTTGTTCTAAGCTGTTACCAACTGATCAGCTAGATCGGTCTGTTGGTTGTGTTGTGTTAACAGTTGGGTGCTGGAGGTCGCGGGTTTGAACCCCCTCCAGACCCGTTTCACCCTTTTATTATTTTTTTTGGTAATTGTTTAAATATTATAATTAATTATTTAAGCCACTAATTAATGTAAAACTTATAATAAATTCATATTTTATTAAAAACCGATATTTAAACTAGCCTTTTTCCAAACTTTGGTTAAAATCATATATATGTGTCTATTTATATATGTACACACACACACACACAAACACACACACACACACACACATATATATATATATATATTCATGTATATATGTTTTAGTTATTAAAAATTGATACAAGTTTTAACTTAAAAAATGGGTTTTTAATATATATATATTTAGAATATCACGTTATTTAACATATAGTATAAATTCAAGTGTTTTATATAAAGATTATAATTTATATAAGTATTATTATTTATTTTTATTCTTTAATATTTATAATATTTATTTAAAAAAATCTTTATTAATAATAAAAATATATATAAATACATTTAACATATTTTTTTTATTGAAATCTCTTTATATAAATATTTATTTAAGTACTTTTAAGTATTTTGTACGATTAAATTATATTTATTACGATAAAACTTGGATAAGCAATTGATATTAAATTAATGAAATAAATAGTTTTGTAAGAGTTCAACCAATCATCACCGAATTCACGATCCTCTATCTAGTTTTAGATTCGTCGTTGAAACTTTAATTATTCTCGCAACTATTCTTTATTAGGCTTTTCTCGTCGGTATATTCCGAAGAGCGTGATTCTTGCTTGCTACCGTATTCATTATCTCTTGGTTATTTACTAAGGTGAGTAATCACTCCCCGTTTTTACTTATTTTAAATCCTTTTGGGAACATATGCGTATTACAGTATTTATCTATTATCTAGTATTCAAAACCGCAAATGTTTAATCCTCGTGTGTATATTAGTTTATGCTTAACTAACTATTTGCTTACTTGTATATCATCATAGTATGATCTTATGACTATTTTCGGCAACCGATGTCCATTTTTATAGCAACGGTTTAGTCCTTGCTTGGCAACCAATGCCCATTTATTTGGAATTGGTTGAGCCCTTTCTTTATGGTTTGATTGATTGTGCATGTGCAATGGCTTAACTGTTTATTCTCACGGGAACAATTTGCATCGTTCTTTATATATTATGTATTGTTATTGTAGTGTCTTAAACTGGTGTTTTACTCACTCAACATGTGTTGTTGACAAACCTTTATATTTTATACGCATATGCAGGTTATTGTTTGAACTAGCTGCAAGATTTGGTGAATACTTAGTGAAGAATTTAAGTTAGAAAACTTTTAATCAAAATCATTTGTGATATAAATTTTATTGTTGTATGATTATGAATTTTGTACTTTGTAGTTGAATTATATGAATCATTTAATCGACTTGAATAGATATTGTCACTTTTAAATATTGCATGATAGTACCTTGAGAGCTGTGAGCAATTAGCTCACGCCCCGATATTTACGCCTTAGGTTGGGGTATGGCACATGACTTTTTGGTTATCGTTTATTTAAGGTTGGACGCCCATGAGAGTTTTTTCTAAGCAACGGGTTCTTCAACTACAAGATTGGCTTGACTTTTTTTTGTCGTTTTGGTCGCCCTCAAGTTCTTTTCTGAACAACAGATTATTCAACTAAATGCTCTTTTTGAACATCGAGTTCTTCAACTAAAGGCTCGGCTTGACTTTTTTCTTGTTGTTTATACAAGGTTGGCCGCCCACGAGCATTTTTATGAATAGCGGGTTCCTCAACCAAAGGTATACTTGGATTGATCATGTCTTTTAGCTTTCCTTTCAAAATTTCTTTCCAGGCTGGGACTGATTGTAAAAGGGTTTTTCAAATTGTTTCATTTCAACGTCACAAGTGATATCGTCAGTTTTCTCATGTGTTAACGATGACGTATTATAACATCCTGCTTTTGATAACATTAAATAAAAGAAATTCCGTTTACTTACAGGCGTGTTTATATTTAGTCAAGATTAAATAAAATATTAGAGTGTGGGCTTGGACCTTAAAAGATGGAATAAGATATGGTGATGGGCCTTAGGTCTATGGGTTTAAGGGTATATAAACCCCTTAAACCTTCATAAAACCCTAAACTCTCATTATTATCATCTAGCCTCTATAACACACACAAACACCTCTTTTATCTCGGACCAAGATCCAGAGGAAAAGATCCGAGCATGTGGGTGTTAGAGCGTTGTTACGAGCAAGACATACACCGAGCTTAGATCGTGTTTGTGAAACCGATTCGTTTAAGGTACGTTCTATAACGAAAACTTGTTCGGCTCGTTTAATATTCCTAGATCTATATATAAATGGTAAAAAGCGAATCAAACGCAACAATTCTAGTTAAACATCGTTAACATTTGGTGGGTTAACTAATCACATGTTAAGCCGTGTGTATATATCGATCAAACGTACCATTTAAACACGATGTTTGGATGTTTGGATGATTAGGGTTTGTTGGCGCTGGGTATACGAGCCCAATGATACCAAATTGTGTTGTTTCATCGTGATTTGAAGGATACTTGCAGATCTGGTGTGTGGTTGACCATTTGTGTTCTTGAAGATTTTGACTTTGACAATTGAGTCAATGAATGGATAATTACTGATGTTCATTCGCTATCTGAAGCGAATCATTGGTCATACGTTAAACAGTCATAACGAATAAGATACATTCATGTGATTTTGTAACGAATGAACCTCTCATTCATCTCATTGAAGTCACGAATGGTCTATTCATTTGTTACTCATTCGTTCGTCATGATAAGACAACGAATCAAGTCATTCGTTATAAGATACACTTGTATGCTCCTATAACGAGTGAGTGATGTGGGCCTAAGTATTGAAGACCGGGCTATTATATATTTGGAGGCCCAAGATCGCGCTATAAAAGGTGGCCCACAAAAACGGGCATAACTTGGCCACGAAACTCCGTTTCAGGCCTATTACCAGTCAAATCGTAGCTTGTGACGAGTAGACCATTGTGCCAAATGCCTACGATGGTTTGGCCCCTGCCTGAAGCCCAAAAATGACTCCTAAATAAAGTTATGGGCCTTTTATTGTTTTTTCAGCACTTTTTATGTTTTTGTTTTTGGGTTTGTGTTTGGCCCATGGCCCGTTTTAGGCCCATTTCATATTTGAACTCTTATTTATATGTTGGCTATGTAATATGAAGAATTAGACTTCAATTTTAATAATTATCAATTTTCTCTTCATTTTCCTTGAAACCTTTTGGTGGGATTTTTAGGGTTTTGAAAGTTCATCATGGGTATTCGTTGAATCAACGTCATCGATCTTCATTCTCGTTTTACCGCTGTATCAGTTGGTATCAGAGCCGAATTCCTGGCTCGAAAATGCCTCCAAGGAGACAACAGAGACCGCTCGATGAGGTTTACGAATGAGAGTTGGAACAACGATTTATGGCGCGGGTGGAGCAATGATTGGATCAAGTGGTTGATCAACTCATTGATCGAATGGCTGACTTGATGAATCGTAAAAGGCCGGCCCCAGAAAACAGGGAGTTTGATAATCCGTTTTTTGGTAATGACGGTTCGTTTTCCGAAGAAGGTTACGAGAGAGCACCAAGACAAGAACGTGGAGATGGAAACCGACATTTGGATGCTAGGATCCGTACTGATATTCCAGAATTTGATGGGACTAGTTTGGATCCGGAAGGGTTCATCGATTGGTTGGTTATTATAGAAGAGGTGTTTTAGTTGCGAGAGGTCCCTGAAAATAAGCGGGTCTCTTTGATCGCTACCAGGCTACGTGGGAGGGCGGCGTCAGCATGGTGGCAACAGTTGAAGATGACATGAAATAGACTCGGGAAGTCACGGATCGTGACATAGGCCAAGATGAGAAAGTGTTTGCGGGATACTTTCTTACCTCACAACTTTCAAAGGTTGATGTATCAACGTTTGCAGAATCTGAAACATGGATCCAGATCGGTTGAGGAATATATGACCACGTTTTATCATTTGGTTGCTCGTAATGATATTCCAGAAACCAATGAACAACTCATTTCTTGGTATATTGGGGGTTTAAGGGTTCAGATTTTGGACTCTGTAAATCTTTTTGATCCGTTAACGGTCTCTGAGGTATTCCGAAGGGCGTTGGCTTTTGAAAAACAAAACCGTCGGGTTTGCGGTTCTTATTCACCGCCCCTGCTGGAGGAAATTCGGGGTCGGGTAGTGCAGGACCTCGTTTCGTGCCAAGTCAGCAGAGGTCGAGGGCCAAAAACACTAGGTCGACTTCTAAGGGGGCTAGTAGTAGCGGGGTGAAGTGTTTTAAATATGGTGAGACAGGTCATCCGCAAGTTGACTGTAAACAAGCGGGTAAGAGGCATTTGTTTATTGAATCTGATGATGAACAATATGAAGAATATGAAAAGGCCCCAGAGTATGATGAAGAACCCGAGTATAAGGAGGAGTATGTGACCGGTTATGTGGGGGTGAACTTGGTGGTTAGGCGTTCTTACTATACACTATAGGCTGATGGAGACGTATGGCTTAAGCATAACATATTCCACTCCACATGTACCATTCTGGGGATGGTTTGCACGTTTGTTATTGATTCTGGAAGTTGTGACAATCTGATTTCTGAGGAGACAGCCCAAAAGTTGGCCTTGAAGACAGAGGGTCACAACAAGCCTTATAAGCTTCAATGGCTTAAAAAGGGGGGAGAGATAACGGTCTCAAAAAGGCCCTTGTTTCTTTTTCTACCGGGACCACATATAAAGATGATGTTGTGTGTGATGTGGTTCCTATGGATGCGTGTCACTTGTTGTTAGGTAGACCTTGGGAGTATGATCGAAGTATAGAACATGACGGACGGTCAAATTCTTATAGCTTCATCTTTGGTGGGGGTAAAGATAACGCTTGTTCCTAGGAAGCCCAAGCAGCTAGCCACAAAGCAGTCGGGTAACCTGTTGACCATTAGTCAGTTTGAAAATGAGTTGGTAGAGGCAGACAATGTGTTTGTTTTGATAGGGAAAACGGTGTCCGAGGAAGTTTAGATTCCTGAGGCTATGATTCCTTTACTTGAGGAATTTTCTGATGTTTTCCATGATGACTTGCCGAATGGGCTGCCACCTTTCCGTGACATCCAACATCATATTGATTTGGAGCCTGGTTCACAATTTCTTAATAGGGCACATTACATGATGAGCCCGAGGGAGCACGGAGAGTAGCGTAGACAGGTTGAGGAGTTGATCTCTAAGGGTCATGTTCGTGAAAGTATGAGCCCTTGTGCGGTTCCTGCTTTGTTAACTCCAAAGAAGGATGGCACCTAGCAGATGTGTGTTGATAGTCGGGCCATCAACAAGATTACTGTGAGGTACAGGTTTCCTATTCATCGACTTGATGGTTTGCTTGACCAGATTAGTGGTGCCACTATTTTCAAAAAGTTGGATTTGAAGAGTGGTTATTACCAGATTCGTCTTAGACCTGGGGATGAGTGGAAAACAGCCTTCAAGACTTGTGAAGGATTGTATGAGTGGTTGGTGATGCCTTTTGGTTTATCAAACGTGCCTAGTACTTTTATGCGTGTGATGAATCAGTTGCTCAGGCCTTTTATTGGGAAGTTTGTTGTGGTATATTTTGATGATATTATTATTTATAGTGCTTCTTTCAGTGAGCATGTCGTGCTTGTCAAGAAGGTTTTCTATGCAGCAACAAAGAAATGTGTGTTCATGACCCCTAAAGTTTTGTTCTTAGGGTATGTTATTTCAGGTGATGGGATACAGTTGGATGAATCTAAAGTTGCAGCTGTTCAAAATTGGCCTACTTCTACCACCATTACTGAAGTCCGCAGTTTTCACGGGCTTGCTTCTTTTTATAGGCGATTCATTCCACACTTCAGTTCCATTATGGCCCCTATGACAGATTGCCTGAAGGGAAAGACGTTTGAATGGACGGAGGGAGCAGAGTTAGCTTTTCAGGTTATCAAGGAAAAGCTCACTACCGCACCAATTCTGGTATTGCCTAACTTTTCACAAGTTTTTGAACTTCATACTGATGCCTCGAAGGTTGGGATTGGCGGGGTCCTCAGTCAAGGGGGTCGACCAATTTCTTATTTTAGTGAGAAGTTAACAGGGGCCAAGTTGAGATATAGTACTTATGACCTGGAGTTTTATGCAGTGGTCCAAGCTATAAAGCATTGGCGTCAATATTTGTTTCATAAAAAGTTTGTTTTATTCACTGATCATGATTCTCTAAGGCGTATTCGCACGCAAGACAAGATATCTCATAAGCACGGGCGTTGGTTAGCTTTTCTTGAAAAGTTTACTTTTGTGGTCAAACACAAGACAGGTGTTTCAAACCGTGTTGATGATGCCTTGAGCAGGATGGGAAATCTGTTTGTTTCCGTGAGAATCAATGTGCTGGGGTTGGATGTTATTCGTGAGCAGTTAACCACTAACCCGTATTTTTCAGTTGTGTTGCAGGATGTTCAAGCGGGTCAGAAGTCAGATTTTCTTTTGTATGACGGGTTTTTGTTCAAAGGGAATCAGCTATATATTCCTAACTCCAGTCTTCTGTTGAAAATTATTCAGGAGTTACATGGGGAGGGTCATGTTGGTCGTGACCGTACATTACATTTGGTGCAGTCTTCCTACTTCTGGCCTACTATGAGGAAAAAGGTAGATCGTTATGTTAAAAGGTGTCGAATTTGCCAAGTCTCAATGGGCACGGCTACTAATGCGGGTCTTTATATGCTTTTGTCGGTCCCTTCACAGCCTTGGAATGATATTAGTATGGATTTTGTGTTGGGGTTGCCACGGACTCAGAGGGGACACGATTCGATCTTTGTTGTGGTTGATCAGTTTTCTAAGATGGTGCACTTTATTCATTGCAAGAAGACGACAGATGCAGTAAACGTGGCTCAGTTATTCTTTTGGGATGTCTATCATTTGCATGGTTTACCATCTTCTATTGTTTCTGATAGGGACACTCGTTTCTTGAGTCATTTTTGGTGCAGCCTGTGGAAGATGGTGAACACTCAGCTTAACTTCAGTACTGCCTACCACCCTCAAACGGATGGGCAAACGGAGGTTGTTAATCGGTCCCTTGGTAATCTTCTACGATGTCTTGTGGGTGATCATGTGAAGTCTTGGGATCAAAAGATATGTCAAGCTGAGTTTGCTCATAATCATGCTGTCAATCGAAGTACCGGGTTTAGTCCTTTTCAAGTGGTTTATTCTGCTCAACCACGGGGACCCCTTGATCTGATGTCACTTCCTGTTCCTGGTTCTGTACCCAAGAAGGTGAAAGATTTTGTTAAAGGGCTACACGAAATTCATAAAGATGTTCATGACAACCTGGTTCGAGCCAATTCAAAGTATAAGCAGGCTGCGGATCAAAAGAGAAAACATGTTGAATTTGAAGAAGGTGATTTTGTTTGGGCTGTTTTGACAAAAGATCATTTTTCTATAGGGGAATATAACAAATTATCAGCTAAGAAGATTGGACCCGTGGAAATTGTGGAAAAGATAATCTCAAATGCTTATCATCTAAAGTTGCCGAGTCACGTTCGTTGTTCTGATATGTTTAAGTGAAGCATTTATTACCTTATTACGGGGACACTTTTGATGATAAAGATACTACGGATTCGAGGTCGAATTTTTCTATCCAGGGGGGAATGATGTGGGCCCAAGCATTGAAGACCGGGCTATTATGTATTTGGAGGCCCAAGATCGCGCTATAAAAGGTGGCCCACGATAACGGGCATAACTTCGCCCATGGAGCTTCGTTTCAGGCCTATTACCAGTCAAATCGAAGCTTGAGACGAGGAGCCTAATGTGGCAAACGCTTATGGCGGTCTGGCCCATGTCTGAAGCCCAAAAACGACTCTTAAATAAAGTTATGGGACTTTTATTGTTTTTTCAGCACTTTTTATGTTTTTATTTTTGGGTTTGTGTTTGGCCCATGGCCCGTTTTAGGCCCATTTCATATTATAACTCTTATTTTTATGTTGGTGATGTAATATGAAGAATCAGACTTCAATTTTAATAATTATCAATTTTCTCTTCATTTTCCCTAAAACCATTGGGTGGGATTTTTAGGGTTTTGGAAGTTCATCACGGGTATTCGTTGAATCAACGTGATCTATCTTCATTCTCGTTTTACCGCTTCATCAATGAGCCTCTCATTCGTCTTATAGAAAGCACGAATGGCCTTAGTCATTCGTTACTCATTCATTCGTCTCAAATCAAACCATTCATTATAATGAATGGAACCATTCGTCGTAACGAATGGGATAGCGCATGAAACTTAACCAGAATGAAATTTTCATAACAAATCAAACCATTCGTTATAATGAATAAAGTTATTCTTCATAACAAATGAGATAGCGAATAGAATAATCATGTTAGTGCATGGTTTTGCATCTTGAATCTTTGTAATTATCGTTAACGTATTTGTTTTATGTTTAATGTAATAAACAATTAAGTTATTCTCTAGTTTGTTAGATGTAATGTCTAGTTTGCTAAGGTTGTTTAGCGAACTAAGACTTAAGTTTATTCCCTCCTGATTCGTTAGGGAATGTTAACGAATCAGGGGGTGATTCGTCAAGTTATTTAAGTTATTTATGTATGTAATGAAGTAGTGTCTTGTTCGCTAGGGAATGTTAGCGAACCAGACCTATCTTCTATATATAGTAAACTATGTTCACGTTTAATTTAAGTTTTGGGAGATAATTAACGAAACTCTGTCCAAACTCTCTCTCTCTCTCTCTCTCTCTCTCGATCTTCATCTTAATATTATACAACTACTAATATAAATATATTCTGATAATACACATACACATATAACACTTCATCAAACCTAATTATGAGCTAGATCCATATTAAGGTATTAATCGTATTAACACAGATCCGAGATCTGTTATAGTTATAGGATTGATTTTCGGGTTCCAACAAATCATTTAAGGATTCTAATGAAATTTGTATTAAGGACTGTGAATAAAAATAAAATTTTTCCAAGCTGGCCTACCAGCTCGACCCCAGCCAGGGGTTATGCCCCTTAAACCCTGCTGCCAGGGGCGCTGCCCCCGGACACTCGTTTGTTAAGGGTTATATTAAACTAGAAGTACGATATGGGTAGTGATAGTTAATTGATACGTGTAATTGTTATACAGTTAGCCGCGCCCAGTTAAATATATGAGTTACCATTAACTCGGAAAGGAACCGAGCTCAGGTGAGTTTCTAGCCCCATTTCCTTGATATGTTTTTGGGGCTGTATGCATACTCGATGTGATTAGTTTATACACTTACCTAAAGTGGTAAGTGTATACTATGTGAATGTTTATGAATGATGTATGTATGATATATGAATGATGTAGAAAAAATGAAGAGTATGTAAGAAAGTATATAAGTATAAAAGAAAAGGAAGGTATGTATGAATTGATGGTAAGAGGGTGGCAGACCCTAATAATATATGTGAAGGAGGGTGGCAGACCTTAATAATATCTATGAAGGAGGGTGGCAGACCCTAATAATATCTCTGAAGGAGGGTGGCAGACCCAAATAATATTTGTGAGGTTATAGGGCTAAAGGCTCTTAAAGGGTGGCAGACCCTTATAATATCTGTGAGGTTATAGGGAAAAAGACTCTTTAAAACGTATAAGTATAAATGTAAAGCAAGATAAATTATGAAAGTATGAAAGAAAGATATAATGTAAGTAAGAATGACGGTATATACTTATGTATATACGAAAGAAAGAATGAGCAGGTTAAGTAAGTAATATGTATCTTCGGATACGTATAAATAAGTATGTGAATGTATTCTATGTAACCTGTTTTAACTAGAACTCACTCAGTGTAGCTGACTTTTATTATGAACGCGGGTGAATAGATGGAAGCAATTGGCTTGAGAAGCAAACACATGGCATGAAATGAAGGGACTAGTATCCAGAGAAGATTTGTCATGATGTTTAAATAAACTATGTTATGTTTTTTTTAAAGACAAGTTCGAATGTTTTGTAACGAATGATTAAAGTTTTATTATTTCGCGGAATTTTTAATTAACTCTGATATTTATAACTGTGTTTATGAGTAAATCCAATGCCATAGTAGGGCACCGGGACCGGGGCCTTACAAGTCGGTATTAGAGCATAAGTTCGAGAGAAATAAGCATTTTACATGCTTAGACTCGAACAGAGAATGGGACCTAAGTAAGAAAAGGAAGAAGATGCCAGTTCAAGAAAGCAATGTGTAACTCAAGCAAGCTAAGTAAGGGTAAGGTACATGATTAATTTCATGTGTAATGTAAGAATGTGTAAGGAAGTTAGCTTAATGCTAGAGATAGGATTTATTGATTGTTTGTGAATTGTTTGAATGATTGATTAATTGTTTAAAAGTAGAACCTAGCACAAGTGGACTCACAAAGGGAAGTGTATAGGACACGGAAAGTAACGTGATCGGCTAATCATATCTGGCCACTTTTATTACATGTTAGCCTTACTATCCTTGTACTAGATAGTTCCTTGAGTGACGACGTTTGTGTTTCCTTATAGAATGTGAATGGCTGGGGTAAGAAAGGTTGTTGGTCAAGGAGGTCGTACGGGACATCGTGGTAGGCCACGTATTACTGGGGACCTTCTGTAGAACCAGTTACTAACACAAGAGAGGAGACGAGTGGCGAAACCAAGCAACAATGAAAGGTATCAACTGGATCTTGTTGTTCAAGACGCCATTGCTCAAGCTGTAGGTGCTGCAGTAAAGGAATTACATCCTGGAAAGTCTGCTGAAAGCCATGCAAGAACCGGTGAGAGGGCAGGGGAATATGGTAAGAAAGTTGATGATGAGGAAGGTGACTCGAGTGAAGATCTATATGTGAAAGTCGATGAAAGGAAGAGAGGTTGAGGTGGGTGTAACTACAAGTCGTTCAAAGGTTGCGACCCGCCAGAGCTGACTGGTTTAGGAGTGCCGTCTCGACCAGACACTAGGTTATGCTACTCATTCGTTTGGTGATGAGGATATGTACTGGTAGGAAATGGTGGAACAAAGAAAAACCCGAGAAGAGATTAAAGCTATGAGGTGGGATGACATGAAGAAATTGGTGATGAAGCGATTTTGTGCTGATGTTGAGGTTGAGAGGGCTGAGATGAAGTTTTTGAATTTGAAGGCGGGTAAGATGACATACCGCGAGTACACTACCGAATTCAACCGCATGTCAAGGTAGGTGCCCGAAATGTTGAAAACAGAGGTCAAGCGAATCAAGTGTTACATAAGAGGACCACCACAGAATGTCCGCACCTTAGTCAAGACTAGTAAACCTGCTACCTTTGACTCTACTGTTGAACTCCCATAGTTGGTTTATGACGATCTAGCTGTGGATGATGCGGTGGTAGAAGAGAAGAAAGATAATAAATGGGTTCCTTCAATTAAAAGACCCGGTACTCAGTTGTGGAATCCTAAGGATAAGAAGCAGAGAGTGTGGGAAAAGAAGTCATGTAAGACTTGTGGTAAGATGCATGCGGGTGAGTGCAAGTGGGGTACTGGTTTTGATGTGTGCCATAAGTGTGGGAAATACATGGTAGAGAGTGCAGGCTAGGGTCAAATGCTTGTTACAAATGTGGGAAGGTGGGGCATTACGCTCATGAATGCAATGCCGAGCCCACGTGTTACAAGTGTGGTAAGAAAAAGGATTATATGGCAAGGGAATGTACCGAAGTGGGAGGAAGTGCGAAGAAGGATGCTGACCAGCCTAGGCCAAGGACTAGGGCTATATGCTGACTCAGGAGCTAGCCAAGAAGATTACAGATGTTGTGACATGTATGTTTCTAATTAACGGTATTTTCGCTTCGGTATTGTTCGATTCAGGTGCAAATAGAAGTTTTGTTGCTACGGCATCTAGTAAGTTAGCAAAAATGAAATGTTTTCATATGCCTGAAACATTTACAGTAGAAACTGCAAGTGAGACCTCGATTAGAATAATGAGATTGATTAAGGATTGTAAGATAGAGTTAGAGGGACGTGAGTTCCCTGTTACCCTATATGTTATAACCTTAGGAGGGTTCGATGTGGTTTTGGGAATGGATTGGCTATCAAAGTTTGAGGCTCAGATATTGTGTAAGAGTAGGTTGTTAAGGTTAAAGTCCTTGTATGGTGGTACAGTGATGGTTTATGGTGATAAAGAAAGTTCAGGGATTAATGTCATTTCAATGATAAAATCCGAAGGTTTGTTAAGGTGAGGGTGCGGGGCCTACCTGGCGTATGTTGTCAAAGCTACGGCCAAGACGATAGAAGTAAAAGATGTTCCTGTTAACGCGACTACCCATAAGTGTTCCCTGAGGACCTTTCTGGGGTTGCTACTGGAGCGAGAAGTAGAATTCCAGATAGACTTAATACCAGGAGCACAGCCTGTCGCGAAAGCACCTTACCGCCTGGCGCCATCTGAGATAAAAGAATTGATGTCCCAACTACAAGAACTCCTCGATAATGGTTTTATAAGAATGAGTGTTCCCCGTAGGGTGCACTGGTTTTGTTTGTTAAGAAGAAGGATGAAAGTATGAGAATGTGTATAGACTATCGTGAGTTGAACAAGCTTACGATGAAGAACAGATATCCGTTGCCACAAATTGATGATTTGTTTGATCAACTACAAGGTTCGAGTTGGTTCTCACAAATAGACCTCAGATCAGGTTATCATCAGCTGAAGGTGAAAGAGATAGACATCCCTAAGATAGGGTTTCAGACGCGGTATGGACACTACGAATTCCTCATGATGTCTTTCGGTCTAACGAATGCTCCCGTAACATTTATGGATATTATGAATAGGGTATGTCGGCCGATGTTAGATAAGTCAGTCATCGTTTTCATTGACAATATATTGATTTATTCTAAGAGCAAGTCTAACCATGTTGAGCATCTAATAAAAGTATTGGAGATTTTGAAGGAAGAGAAACTGTGTGCTAAGTTTTCTAAGTGCGCGTTGTGATTGCATGAGGTAAAGTTTCTAGGTCACCTAATCAACCCTGAAGGGATTACCGTTGATCGATCCAAGATTGAGGCAATAATGTATTGGAAGACTCCGCAGAACCCGACTGATATACGCAACTTCTTAGGGTTGTCTGGCTATTATAGGAGATTCATTGAAGGCTTCTCTAAGATAGCCATAACGTTGACCGGAATGACCTGGAAGTCTGTATAATTCAATTGGGGTAAGTTTCAGGAGGAAGCTTTTGAGGAATTGAAGAAAAGACTTACAGAAGCTCCAATCCTTTCTCTACATGATGGTGACGAGGATTTGGTTGTTTTAACTGACACCTTGCATCCTGAGTTAGGTTGCGTGTTAATGCAATGAGGAAAAGAGATATCTTATGCGTCCAGACAGTAGAAGGTTCATGAGAGTACCTACGCGACGCATGACTTAGAGCTAGCAGCAGTAGTGGATGCTCTTAAGATATGGAGACATTACCTATATGGTACTAAGTGTACTATTTAAACTGATCATAAGAGTTTGAAGTACTTCTTCGAGCAGAAGGAGTTGAACATGAGACATAGGAGATGGTTGGATTTGATAAAGGATTATGACTGTGCTATCAAATATTATCCTGGTAAGGCTAATGTGGTTGCCGACGCACTAAGCCATAAGAATGAAGAAGTCATTGCAACAGTGAAGTCGTATAAGTTGATCAATAACTCATATCTCTTTGAAGATATCATCAAAGTACAGTATGAGGTGCTTATAAATGAAGGGCTAGTGAAGAAGAAAAGAACCTTCGAACAGCAAGACTAGCTGATGGAAAACAGTCATGGTATGAAGACTAGGTTTGACCGCATGTGGATTCCGCGCCATGGGGATCTTAGAGGACGAATCCTAGATGAAGCTCATAAGTTAAGATACTAGATTCATCCAGGATCCAACAAGATGTATCAAGTCCTAAAGAGAGACTATCAGTGGCCAGGTATGAAGAATAATGTAGTAGATTATGTTAGTAAATGCTTAATTTGTTTGCAAGTCAAAGCTGAACACCAGAAACCTTATTGGAAGATGCAACCTTTGGAGATACCTAAATGGAAATGGGAACAGATTACCATGGATTTCATAACTAAACTACCGCGTATAGCTAAACATCATGATACCATTTGGGTGATAGTGGACCGCTTGACTCAAAGTGCTCACTTTCTGCCTATACAAGAGACTATCTCGTCCGAAACGTTAGAAAATGTGTTCATAAAAGATGTTGTGGCTAAACATGGAGTGTCGATATCGATTATGTCTGATAGAGATACTCGCTTTACTTCAAGATTCTGGAAGAAGTTCCATGAAGCTATGGGAACAAGATTGAACATCAGTACAACGTATCGTCCTCAAACAAATGGCCAGTCTAAAAGGACTATTCAAACCCTTGAGAATATTCTACATGCTTGTGTTTTAGACTTTGAGGGAAGTTGGGATGACCATCTTCATCTTGCATAATTCTCTTATAAGAACAGCTACCATTCAAGTATTGGTATGCTGCCGTTCGAGATGTTGTATGGTAGATGTTTTAGAACTCCTGTATGTTGGGGAGAGATTGGTCAGAAAGAAATTGGAAGCTTGAAAGTTGTGCAAGAAACCTATTTGAAGTTCGATCAGATCAAGGCAAGAATTAAAGCTGCCCAAGATCATTAGAAGTCCTATGCTGATAAGCGGCGACGACTGATTGAGTTTGACGTTGGTGACAATGTGATGCTCAAGGTCTAGCCTTGGAAGGGAATTATTCATTTCATAAAGAGAGGAAAGTTAAGTCAGAGGCATATTGGACTGTTAAGAATCATAAATCGCGTGGGCGAAGTAGCTTACAAGCTAGATTTACCCGAGAATTTAGAATGAATCCAATCTACCTTTCATGTTTCTCATTTGATAAAATGTCTAGCTGATAACACATCACATATGCCATTAGTATACATTGAGGTGGATGAACAGTTAAACTATATCGAGAAGCCTTTCGAGATCATTGACCGCGAGGAAAAACAACTCCGTCATAAAGCTATCGCTTTGGTGAAGGTGATATGGAAGCATCGTAAAGGATCAGCCTGTCGAGATCATTACTTGGGAAGTTGAAGAAGAGATGCGAAAGTTTTACCCAAATTTGTTTAAGTAATACTTAGGTTTCGTCCCCGAAACCTCTTTAAGGAGGGAAGACTTGTAACATCTTGCTTTTGATAATATTAAATAAACGAAATTCTGTTTACTTACAGGTGTGTTTATATTTAGTCAAGATTAACTAAAATATTAGAGTGTTGGCTTGGACCTTAAAAGATGGAATAAGAGATGGTGATGGGCCTTAGGTCCGTGGGCATAAGTGTATATAAACCCCTTAAAGATTCATAAAACCCTAAACTCTCTTTCTTATCATCTAGCCTCTATAACACACTCAAAAACACACACAAACACCTCCTTTATCTCGGACCAAGATCCGGAGGAAAAGACCCGAGCGTGTGGATGTTAGAGCGTCGTTACGAGAAAGACACACACCAAGCTTAGATCATGTTTGTGAAACCGATTCGTTTAAGATACGTTCTATAACGAAAACTTGTTCGGCTCGTTTAGTATTCCTAGATTTATATTTAAATGGTAAAAAACGAATCAAACGCAACGATTCTCGATAAAATTCGTTAACATCTGGTGGGTTAATTAATCACATGTTAAGCAGTATGTATATATCGATCAAACACACCATTTAAACACGATGTTTGGATGTTTGGATGTTAAGGTTTGTTGGTGCTGGGTATACGAGCCCAATGATACCAAATTCGTGTTGTTTCATCGTGATTTGAAGGATAATTGCAGATCTGGTGTGTGGTTGACCATTTATGTTCTTGAAGATTTTGACTTTGACAATTGAGTCAGAGAATGGATAATTACTGATGTTCATTCGCTATGTGAAGCAAATCATTGGTCATTCATTAAACAGTCATAATGAATAAGATACATCCACGTGATTTTGTAACGAATGAACCTCTTATTCGTCTCATTGAAGTCACGAATGGTCTATTCATTCGTTACTCATCCATTCGTCATGATAAGACAACGAATCAAGTCATTCATTATAAGATACACTTGTATGCTCTTCTAACGAATGGGCCTCTCATTCAACTTATAGAAATCATGAATGGCCTTAGTCATTCGTTACTCATTCATTCATCTCAGATCAAACCATTCGTATAATGAATGGAACCATTCTTCGTAACGAAAGGGATACCGCATGATACTTAACCAAAATGAAGTTTTTATAACGAATCAAACCATTCGTTATAACGAATGAAGTCATTCGGCATAACGAATGAGATAGCGAATAGAATAATCATTTAAGGATTCTAATGAAATTTGTGTTAAGGACTGTTAATAAAAATAAAATTTTTCCAAGCTGACCTGGCAGCTCGACCACAACCAGGGGCTCTGCCCCTTGGACCCTGCTGCCAGGGGCGCTGCCCTCGGACCCTCGTTTGTTGAGGGTTATATTAAGATTGAATTGCGATATGGGTAGTGATAGTTAATTGATACGTGTAATTGTTATATAGTTAGTCGCGCCTAGTTAAAGAGATGAGTTACCATTAACTCGAAAAGGAATGGAGCTTAGGTGAATTTCTCGCCCCATTTCCTTGTTATGTTTCGGGGATGTGTGCATACCTAATGTGATTAGTTAATACACTTACCTTAAGTGGTAAGTGTATGCTATGTAAATGTTTAAGAATGATGTATGTATGATACATGAATGTCTATGAATGATGTATGTATGATATATGAATGATGTAGAACAAATTAAGAGTATGTATGAAAGTATATAAATATAAAAGAAAATTTAGGCATGTATGAATTGACGGTAAGAGGGTGGCAGACCCTAATAATATCTGTGAAGGAGGGTTGCAGAATCTAATAATATATGTGAAGCAGGGTGGCAGACCCTAATAATATATGTGATGTTATAGGGCGAAAGGCTCTTTAAAACACATAAGTATGTATGTAATGTAATATAAATGAAGGTATATACTTATGAATGTACAAAAGAAAGTATGTAGTATATGAATGTATTGTATGTTGTCTAATTAACTAGAACTCACTCAGCGTTGCTGACTTTTAGTATGCACGTAGGTGAATTGGCTAAGATAGCTCGCTTGAATGAAGACACATGGCATTGGACTGAAGATACTAGCATCTTGAGAAGAATGTTGTGATGTTTTAAGATGACTTTTTAAATTATGTTTCAAGACAAGAGTTTAGTAGCTTAGACTATTTGAATGATTTGTAATATATGGTTGATGTTTTTATATTCCTCGAAAAGTTTTTATTCACTCTGATATTTAGAACTGTGTTTATTAGTAAATCCAATGCCAAAGTAGGGCACCGGGACTGGGGTTGTTTTTATTAATTCTGATATATTGGGATTTAGTTTTGATTAATCTTTTGATTGGCTGAATCTTTATGTTTATTTGAATTGGTTAAGTAGTTGTTTTTTATGGGATTTACATTAATTATCAATTGACTGGTTTGTGTTCATCAACATTTAGGATTAAGTTCTTATAGCCATTAAACTGTTTACCATTGATCATTGATTTATGTGGAGTTTTATACTAATGAAATGGTAATTAGGTAGACTAAGTCAGTTGTGTCAATTCGTCGGATTAGGTTTTGTGAATCACCACAATCAAACTGCCATGTCTAGTAATCATCTATCAATTTAAACAAACGAATTATGTCAATGTGATTATCCATTTGATAGGAGTTATGATTGTTTAGCTCATTGCAATACCTGAACATGAAGTGTGGTCACCCTTTCTCATATTGAGTTTGCAAATTACATTGAATCATTTTCTGAAAGTATTTTCATTAGTAAATCTTTTGAATTGCTTGACATCATCTTTCTACATTAGAATATTTAATTAGTAAAACATGCACGTGAATTGCACAATTTTACTGAGTTTTTTTTGTGCAGACGACCTTACTTAACCGTACCAGTTATAGGTTTTTAAGTTTTTTAAATACTTGTTTTTGATTAAAGCACAACATCTACACCAACACCCGATGTTTTGATCTAATAAACGTGTGCATTAGAAGTTAATCTCATGTTCATTATCTACATCTTCTTAAACTATTGTTCTTGAATCATCATGATGCTTGGATTCCGCACAAATATCGTGTTAGGGTTGATATCATATTGTTCAGATCCATAAATTTTGGGACTTACAATTGGCTTGTACTCACCCTATATATACATGTGCTATATGGTGATATAGGCTTCTTATTGTGTTTTCGGCTTGTGTATCTGACGAAAAAATAAATATATTGTATGCATTGAAGCCTATTGTATTCATTGATTATATTCTTGCTCATCTAATCTTTTGGTTCTTGAATCACCACAACGAATGGTCTCCGCCTACTTGTTGTGCTTCTGGATTTCGTATTGTCAGATCCAAAGTTGGGACTTACACAGACATTGCTCGAAGAAACCTCGATCTTATTACTGTCGTAGTCTCATCGACTTTCTCTGCAAGTAACCAAAAACTTGTTACTGTTGTATTAAACCTCATGGCGAATTTAATGATTCCTTATCTTTCATATGAATCACCTTGAAATCAGTTCTTAGGGCATTCACCTCCGCTTTTTTAACCAGTTCCATACCAACGCACATCGTTCATAGTATCTCCCATACATCCTTTGTTGGATCTTCTCCACTACTGTATGCAATATTCCTCTTGAACTGCTTGATAGATAATAACTAATGCCATATGATCTAACCTCTCTTCGACCTCAAAGTCTTGCACCACCGACACACTCCTTGCGCCTCTAATTTTACCCGCATATTCTATTTTCTCGACCTTCAAAACAAGCAATCCAGAAAACCAACAAGTGGTATCAAAGCGACTACGTTGACACCACGTTAATGCCCAAGTATAAGCCAAAACCAGTGATGATAGCTAGATTCGGCCTCTTTTGGGACCACACATGTATGGTGACTCTACCATTTTTACCGATTCCTTAACCTTTTCGATTTACATGTGTGGTCCCAGAAGAGGCCGATCTGCTAGGATTAAACACACACACGAACTGAACACAAACACGAAAGCAATAACAAACACGAGGATTTAACGTGGTTCGGTCTAAACTGACCTACGTCCACGGGTGGCAACTAGGTATTTCTTTTATTGAGTGACAAATTGTTACAAGTACATAGCGTATTTAAATTGAGACTAGTCTAGGGTTTGTAAATTATTGAACAAGAAATCCAAACCGTGCCCGGCTTCGGTCTGGCTACTCTACACCAGTCTGCCCTTTGGACTTCAAATAATAAACCGGGCCAACAAAGCCTACGAACCCAACAATCTCCCACTCGGAGGCCTTGAGTATTCTCTTCTGCAGTCCTGATCATACTTCTGTAATCTAAACATTTAACTTCTAGTTGCTACCGCCTTCTCATCAATTAACCTGAAGGCCTGTTGAAGCTCCCCGGAACTCCAACACGTCAGTCACTGCTAAAACTGCCCCTGACCCGTTCTCTGTCCCTACCGGCTCCCACTGAAACGAATTTCCGGATGCTGAGATACCCCAAGAACAAACACTCTCCATATTCAGCAAGTAATTCACTGGAGAGACTTTTACAGCTGGAATACTGGTTTTCTTAATCCACTGTCGACCTGGAACTGTAACTGGAACACAACCTGTGCTCCCAGTGTCACGATGTCCTTTGACTGATTTAACCTTCCTAGCTCGTTCATCCTGAATCTTCACTTTGGCTCTGGGTTTGTTACTTGTAAAACGAACCTTCTTCTGCCCACGAGATTCTGCGAACCGGACTTTGTTTTTCACCAAAACTGGATCTACTCATTTCGGTGATATATCGACCATATACAACGAACCCATTTTCTTGCCACGAGCAACCACGAGATTCCCTTTAACTACTTTCCACTGCCCATTCCCGAACTTAACATCGTGCCCCTGGTCATCCAACTGCCCAACTGAAATCAAACGTTTCTTCAAACTTGGAATAACCCTCACGTCTTTCAAAGTCCAAGAAGTACCGGCTGAAGTCATCAAATCAACATCTCCCATACCCGTAACCTCTAAAATATCATATTTCGCTAGTCGAACCTTTCCGAAATCCCCAAACTTTAGATTCTTCATCGTTTCACTACAGTGAGTGGCATGAAACGATGTACGAGAATCCATTACCCAAGAATCAACGTTACTCTCAACACTAAGAACTAAAAACTCATCACTGCTAACTCCGTCATCTATGTCGTGTTCTGTAACGTTCACCTCTTTCTTACCATTCAGACACTGATTCCTGAAGTGTCCCTTCTCTTTACAACCCCAACATTCAATATATTTACGAGTCCTACACTGACTCCTCTTCCTGCTCCCACTGCCTCGTTGTTTTCCCCTACCTATACCTTCTGTGACTAATATATCACTTGATGATTCACCTGAATTTCTGCGTCTTGAATCTTCTCCAAGAATTAAATCCCGAATCCCATCAAAAGTAATTTTTGTAGACGAACTACAAACTGCAGTCACTGTTTGCGACCAACTGTCGGGCAAAGAGGATAACAATAAAAGACCTTGAACTTCATCATCAAACTTAAAGCCGACTGACACTAAGCGGGGAATGTTCGAATTAAGATTATTGATATGCATTGTAACTGACCCACCCTCTTTCATTCTTGTTGTCACTAGCTCTCTGATAAGATAGACCTTATTTGTTGCCAAAGGCTTCTCATACATGTTGGATAGTGCATCCATCATACCACAGGCTGTGGTTTCTTTCATGATGTTAAATGCCACATCTTCCGACAACGACAATGTAATACAATCCCTTGCTTTCTTGTCTAATTTCTTCCACTCTGCTTCTAACAACTTTTCTGGTCATCTTCAAGCACTACATCCAAGTCTTTCTGACAAAGTAGCGCTTCAATCTGCATCTTCCACCAACCAAATTTATGTGCATCAAAATTTTGTATTGAAACATTTCCGTCTTCTGCCATACTAATGACTAAACGAAACCTGGATAAAAACATATACAAACACGACAATGGCACGGGCCCGAACTTAACAGCTGTTCTACTAAACTCTGTTAAACAATCAACCTATTTAAACGCAACGGAAATACACTGTAAATCATAAACTGAAACAATAAAACTTGACAAACGCGGTTGGCACTGGTTTTAGGTTTCTTTAACGCTTTTTCTAACTTGCCAACGGTTTTTTCAACTAAAATAGGATCTTGATTTCGGCCCACACAAATAACCAACCGAATAAAACTTGCATCCAAACTAACCCACACAAACTGGGTTGCTACCCTTTGTAATTCAGCCTAAAAAAAAATAACCCACACAAAAAAAAAATTGACTTGATCTGCCAAAATATGGGCTACTGCCCTATACTCCTTTTTGACAAAAAAGGATATTATTATGCCTAACTCTAAAGTCAAGCTCACGTGCTGCTCCTACTTTCTTGAAAATTTCCAACTATAGCAAAAAAAAGAGAAATGGCAATCGAATGGTGCTGACAAATAAGATTATTGGAGATGACGGTCAAACGGTGGTGATGCGGTGCTTGACTGAACCCTATTCGTGACCGGTCGGGCTGGGTTTATCGGCGGCGAAACAACTGCGGTGTATACCCTAACGAAAATCGGAAAACCGTAGCGGCGACGGAAACCTAGCGCAGTAGGGTGGCGGCGGCAGAAGGTTTGGCGGCGACTCGGTAGGATCCCGTGTTCTTCGTGTGTTTCCAAACCTAAGCTTTGATACCACTTGTTAGGATTAAACAAACACACGAACCGAACACAAACACGAAAGCAATAACGTACACGAGGATTTAACTTGGTTCGGTCTAAACTGACCTACGCCCACGGACGGCAACTAGGTATTTCTTTTATTGAGTGACAAATTATTACAAGTACATAGCGTGTTTAAATAGAGACTAGTCTAGGGTTTATAAATTATTGAACAAGAAATCCAAACCGGGCCGGGCTTCGGTCTGGCTACCTACACCAGTCTGCCCTTTGGACTTCAAATAATAAACCGGGCCAACAAGGCCTACGAACCCAACAGAATCTAGCTATCATCACTGGTCTTGGCATATACTTGGGCATAAACGCGGTGACAACGTAGTCGCTTTTATACCACTTGTTGGTTTTCTAGATTGCTTGTTTTGTACACTGAAGAAGCAACATTCTTCCCAAGAAGGAAGAAGGTCAAGTTGAAGCAAGAAGCTGAAGGAATAAGGACTAAGCAAGTAGGAAACACAATTACTTTGCTAAATTAAACTTCTAAAAACATAGAAACACATAACTGAAAAGGAGTAATTACTCGGCTACATTTTGTGAATTAAAACTAGTTATAAATAACATTACAAGTTGTGGCATTCTACATTTAATTAGAAATTGCAAAGTAAATTAATGATAATTTTACTCTTCTAACAAATTTCCAGTAGAAGCCTCCACAGAGCCATAACTACTTGAATTAAGTTCAACACACCTTGATCACATCAACTCTATTCCAGCTACTCTTTTTTTCAATGGGCACATAATAAACGTACTTTAATGATTTGAACTGCCAATTCAACTCCAAATTCATTGACAATAGTAAACAACAACAGCAGATAATGGATAGAGAGAGACAGCGATGAGCAAAGTCCTATAGGAAAACTCAGATTCAAAACTTGCGAGAAGTCCCATTATTATGCAACGATGCCCATTACAAGAATCTATATTGAAAAGTGCCATGTCAACCCATGGAAATATATCATTGCAATAAGAATAGAAAACCCCATAATGTTGTTCAGGAAAATCTTCTGGTATATCTGCATTTCAAGAAAATTAAGTGTGTAACGCAAGAACAGGTCTGGTAACGTATTAAAATGAATTACAATTGAGATAGCAAGAAAGACATTTTTCTCTCTTCTGTTTCGTTACATATAGTTATTGCCGTAATTGTGATCAAGGAAACAACATTAATGAAGTAATAAAATGAATATATGATATAATGTTTTAGGGTATCTAATGTATGCAGTTCATCCAAAGTTCTCATATTTGACATATTTTGTTGAAATTAAACTAAACTAATTATTTATATTTAGTACGTATGAGGGTATGTGCAAAGTATATTTAGTGTCAAGCTTGTAACATTTGATTAGGAAAGGTTTTTTTGTAGCTAATCAAAGTTTGATCGGTATTCTGACATCCCAACTTCGTGTTCTTTGGGAAGGCATCGGTTGGAAACCTATATACACAAATGTATGAATACGGATCAATGTAATAAAAATTTCTTGATCAAAATACTAGTGTTGCAAATCAGGTCCAAAAACATAAATACTGAACTTTGATTTCAACCAATATCAACTCTTTATGTTTATTTTAATTCTTGACACACTTATAATGACGCCTAACCATCTATTTATACTAAGACAAATCATACTAATCATGCTCAATCTAAACATAGACCTAACGTATTCAAACTCAAACTCCTAGTATCTAGTAATTCAAACAACTATATAATCATGCATTTAAATCAGACTATTAAACATATAAACATGCTAATAAATTAAACCTATCCCTCGACTCTTTTAAGGTTCACCCCTTTGACATTCATACATTGACTAAATAGCGTTAACTTCCTCATATTCCCCTTATTCCTAATTAGATCATGATCTTGCTCTCTTCCTTGATTTTTAATCATTCTTTCTTCTTGCTTTCTTGTTCTTTCTCTAACTCGAAAATGAGTTTCTTACTTTTGCTTATATTCTTGTGAATTCGTTCTTGCTCCAGCAGTAATGCTAATTGGATTTCTTGCTCTTGCTGCTACCAGAGAATCAGATTGCGTGCTTCCTAGGCGCTCTTGGCCAACTTGATATCCATTTTTTTCCGCTTAACTTGCTGAAAGTTCTCTTGAACAACTTGCTAATCAATTTATGGTCTACTTGCTAACTAGCTTTCTTGCTCCAGACATAGTTGCTAACCATCTTTTCTTGCTACAAATATACTTACTTATCAGACTTACCTACTTGCTCATCAAATTTTTCTTGCTACGGGTGGAATCAAACTTACTTTAAAAACATGGATTCCAAGAGAAGTCGTATTCTACTTGCTTTCTTGAATTTTTTGTGGTTCTCCACCCCCCCCCCCCCCCAAAAAAAAGCTAACATAGTTGCTCCCCTTTCTACCAAAACAACTCTCAAAACTTTGTTCTCAACCAAGATCGATTCTTTCTATTTACTATAAATCTTGACATTTACAATGAACCTAACAATCTATTTATAAATCATACTAATCATACTTAAAACTAAACACATTTCAAATTTAAACTCCTAATCTTTAGTAATTCAAACAATTAAATAAACATGCAATAAATCAAACTATTATATATAAAAAACATACTAATAAATTATACATATCTCTGGACTCTTTTACAGTTAATCCCCTTTGACTTTTACACATTGACTAATTAGGATTAACTTCCAATAACTTTGTGTGTTATCGCTCTTATTCTTTTCGATTCCAAAAATACTCTTTCATTAACAACAAATTTGAGTGGATTGAGATAAAATACAACCAAAATCAACACATTCACTGAGAAATGTGGGTTAAAAGTGCCACTTATAGATGAGATCATAATCAAGGATGGGACAAACCTCAGAGAAAATGAAAGATGTTATGTGATGTCTCTTCTGATTTGCCGCTTTGACGGCTTCAATTCCTGTTGTAGCATTCGTTGCCAGCGGTAGAAAGATGAACGACCCATAAATGGGCTTTATCTTCACAGATTCAGCAAATTGTTCAACATTATCCACCAATGGTTTACCTAAGGCAGCCAGCATAATGACTCCACTAATCAGTGGTATTGTTACCTTAAGCATTTCCATCATATTGCTTACATGTGACCGCTTTTGTAAGTTACGTATGGTGAGTAGTTTTCCCACTCCGTGTCTGAATTCGTCTTTATCTATATGTCCATTTCGATCAATGTCTAAATAAATCATTATGATTTCATATATCTCGTCATCTACCAATATCTTCTTACTAATGATTCAGTAATGAAGCTTTTCAGTTCGTATATTGTAATAACTTGATCATTGTTGGCATCTATGCCTTCAAAGACTCTGAAAAAATTAACACGGAGTTAGACCCTACATCATACTACCGATAGATATTCATAGCAAATATATGTGAGTTGGTTGAAACAAGACGTTTATTAGTACGGCCTGTTGGGTTGATCAATTACCTGTATTTGAGTTCGGTCAAGTTTTTTTATCTTAAATTTGAGTACATAACTGCTATATAAATTAGCAATTAAAATTAATACGAAATTGTATTATATTTCTATGATGTCTTACAGTTTTGTGATGGATATTTTATGATGGATTTTGCTGGATTTTGGTGCCAGATTTTTGTTTTGAATGTTTTGTGCTTAAGATTTTGTGTTAGATTTTGAGAACAGTTTGGGTTTTAAAACACTTTTTATTTGATCCTCTTTACACTTTTTGGTAGATTTTACAAACCTTTATTAACTAATTCATACGGTATAAACTTGACCCATTTTAGATAAAACCCAACCAAAATCGACCTAATCAAAAGTAGACGAGTCTCAATTTGTGATGTTCTTTGCATACAAAAACAGGTTTGCCTTACGTACCTATCTATGGCATATTCATTTGGCGTCCCATCTTCTTTAAGCAATTTCTGAGTTGAAACATCTTCCATGATTAGACACATTTGATCCATCAGTTTGTTCTTATCTTCTAGCAAGAGTTCCATGACCTGAAATATACAAGAAAAAAGTGTCATTACAGGTACTTCATGCCAGAAATCAAAATTCATGTACATTAATTTATTAAACAAACTGATACTAGTTTATTGTGTGACACTGACATGAATGTATTCCCCCTTGGTTTTATCTAACGAATTTGGATCATCCATCGACTTTCTCGTGTCTTCAAGCCATTTTTTGAACAATTTATAGAATTCTTTCTTGCTCATTGTTTCTTCGTTAATGCATTGATTATTCATACTATTCTTCATTTCTTTCTGTCTACTCATCAGATGTTTTTCCCTGTGCAGCATAAGTGCTTGCACCTCATAAAACGGTACACGCATTTCCAATTTCTCTACAACTTGTGCATACTCCAGTCTCCTTCTACATATCCGTGAATCAAAACTCTGCAAAAAAAAATAAAAAAATAAAGAATAATCCCAAAAAGGTTAAATGAAGAATCATGTAGTATATATTCACAATCGAAATGCTTTTAGCAACTCTTACTGTAAATGAAAAATAATATATACCTGATAGTAGAAGTATGAGATCAAGCAAATTAAGGAGACAAAAAGTGACACAAGTGGGAGGATCTTGTATGCTTGACTAGAATATGATAAACCAAACAAAGTTGGAAATTGGATGGTTACAAATGGTATAAGTGAAAAGAGCATAACTTTGGCATGAAAACTTGTTTCTGAATCTGTACGAACACCACAACCTGTAAAAATATACATATGTTTGAATTTTATTGTAGAGATAATAGCTCACATTTGTTGACTCTCTCCCCACATGCAAGACACATTTCAATTTTTCATCATTTTAATTCATCCATAAATTTTTCGTACTACAATTTTTTATTTTTCAACATAATTACAAATGTTTTTTTATCTTTAATATGAGTGTCCTATTGTCATAAAAATATTTAAAAAATTAGTTGTTTTATATATTGTGTTATTGGTTGGTGATTGTATTTTCTATACATTGTGTTATAAGTTCTAATCATTGTGTCTTTCGGTTGGTACTCGTATTAAACATAAAATTAAAAAAAAATACGTCAATGTGTCTTTTGTTCGTCATTGTGCTTTTATGCTCATCATTTTTTCTTTTGTTCGTCATTGCGTCTTTTACTCATCATTATGTTTTAAAAGTTGTGTATTACGTTCATATTCTTTTGTTATCGACGTGTAGATTCACTTAATTTGAGGAAAAGAGTATTACAGTCAAGTCATTGTCTAATATGTATTTACCATTATGTTTCACGTTTTAGGTTATTGTGTAAATTTTTTTGATCGTCATTGTGTATTATATATTAGATAAATTTTTTGTTATTTTATCATTAAATTTAAATATTATGATTAAATTACAGTGTTATTTCACTGTTACGATGTTCAATATTCATCATTTTTGAATAAAAAATAAAAAAGCGACGGTAACATAAAGAGACAATGATAAGAAGAAATAACGACAAACAAAACAAAAATGACAAGCAGAAAGACACAATGACGTAATGTTTGTTCAATATTTATAAAGAGTTAACTGTCATTTTTGTACATGTGGTTTGTCCAATTATGCAACTTTAGTATCATTTTTGAATTTATTGCAAATGGCTACTTCATTTTTCTATAACTTGCAATTTTAGTACTTTTTTCTAACTCAGTCTATTTTGTCCGTTAAGTCAGGGTAGTTCAGTATTTTCTTAAGTCTTTTCTTTACTTTATTTTTTTTTCTCTTCTTTGAAATAAAAGAGGGGAGGGGTATTTAAAAAAGGAAATTTATCCACCTCACTTTTTTTAAATCAAACATACATCCAAGCATCAATTATGCATACACTCTTTTACTCTCCAGTCTTCTCTACCAACAAGTTAGCCGCCACCACTATGAAATTCCGACAACAACACTTCCGGCGACCATTGTACAGGGTCGATTGAACCCTACCTGAAGGGGCAACAATGGTACTAATACTAATGAATTGAGGAAACAACCGTAGACCGCCGACACTGCCACCGCATCTCACACCGCTCGAGTACTCGACCACCATTTGACAACCAAACAGATCTAAATTGCTAGAAACCCAATAGATTTTCCAGCAACTCGTCAACTGATGCAGCATACGATGAGAATCCGAAGGCTAATCACATTGATTCTTGGAATATCCGTGAAGATCCTTCCCCAAACCCCCAAATTCGACCCAAAAGTCAAGAACTTGAAAAGCCAAGAGTTTTTTATTAAATCTAATCAATGATCAGTCATATTACATTCATAGCATATTAATAGAGAAGACAAATTAGGTTTGGGCCGAAACAAACAACCAAAGGCCCAACAACAGCCCAAAACAAAACACAAAAAGTGGATGAAAAACACAAAAGTGGCCCAAAAAGTGTATTCTAGAAGCCTTATTTTGGAAAATAAACGGGATAACCCGCCTATGGCTGGTTACCACAACGTGGCCCATGTTCCAACGGTCGTTTTGATTGGTAGCACGCCTGAAACGGAGGCTTGTAGCCCAAGTTAAGCCCATTTTCGTGCAGCCTCTTTTGAAGCGCGATCTTGGGCCTCCAGAAACATAATGGCCCGTTCTTCTACACTTGGGCCCACATCAGATCTAAATTGCTAGAAACCCATTTAATAACCACACAGATCTAAATTGCTAGAAACCCAATCGATTTTCTGGCAACTCGTCAACCTTCACGATGGTGGCTATTATATATGAGGAACTAGCGATAGGGCAGCGTCCGATGGTTTTTCGTGTTGGCGGTGGTGGTTTTCTATAGTGTTTGGGTGGTTTCAAACATAGCGGTGGCGGTCTTTGGTGGTGGGGGTGGTTTTTGATAGGCTGAGGTCTTTAATGGTGGCAACGTGGTCTTCAATTATTGCAATATTGGTTTTCAAACCTCAATGGTTAGATGTAGGATTTGAATAAAAAAAATATTTATTCCTTTATTTTTGTTTGGTGCCACGTAGGGGAAGGCCTATAAAATAAAATAAAATAATTAAGAAAATAACAAAGTTAGTAGTGATTTGCAATAATTTAAAAGCGATACAAAAGTTGTGTAATTAGACAAACCATAGTTACTAAAATGACACGGGCCTCTTTTATAAAATAAAGTCAGACTCATATTAAACATAAAAAAATGTTTGTCATGATGGTAAACTTTTTTTAATGTCATATGAAAAAGTTATTGACTTTTTAAAATGACAGGGGATAATTGACATGTGCATTGCATGTGAAACGAGAAAATATGAGTTATTCCATTCCCACTTTGGTCCCCACTTGACTCATGACAATCAATTATAGTTTCTCACACTGCTCTTTTTATGAGCATCTGTAAGATAAGTCGTATCGTTATTTAAATATTGTTAAATTGTACTGTACTAAGTAATGAAATATTAGTGATATAGTTTATGATGAATATAGAAATGTAAAGGAAAGGATAATTGTTTGTTATTTATCTTGAAGTTTTACATGCATATGTATATATACTACTACGTGAGGATATGAAAGACTAGAGAACAAATTACAATTAAAATTACAATTAATAGCTCATAATAATTACAATTAAAGTGGTGAGGTGAAGAGCATTTGATGGTAAATTCAAGTATTAACATGTCCTCGCAAGGTGAACAGTCGGAGAAACATGAAGCTTGGAACGGATGACCTCCAATTGGGGGCAAGCAACCCCTTTGTGAGGACATCATTTAGTTGTCTTGATGTGTGAACATAGCGCACTTGGAAGGTTTGTGCAAGGTTCATGTCACGAATAAAATGTAAATCTACCTCAATATGTTTTGTTCTATGATGAAGCACGGGATTAGCAGCTAGGAATGTAGCACGAAGATTATCACACCATATCACAGGTAAGATATCGAAGAATATTGAGGACCGTGTAATGGTTAAACTGTGAGTGATTGTTACTTTAAGATATCGAAAAATACTTTTGACGACAGTCCAATGGCGATTATAGGTTGTTGAAGAAATTGAGAGACTTTGCTAACAGAGTAAGAAATTTGCGGGCGAGTCATACCGAGATACTGGAGTGTTCCTACAGTACTACAATATAGCCAAGGATCAGACAAGGGAACACATGTGTTACGAGAGAGTATATAAACCAACACTTACTAGTGTGGGTAATGGTTTGCAGTGACTTAGACCAGTTCATATGAGAATGTTCTGAAGATACCAGCTTTAGGATACGTGAAGAGTATTTTCGGTAAAGGTGGCTTGTATACCTAGGAAACTGTTAACTTTTCTAGATCTTTTAGTGCAAAGCGAGAGTGTAGACGGCTGATTAGAGTATTAATAAAACCGTTTTGATTTCCAGTAAAGATAACATCATCAACATACACTAGAACATAGCAGAAAATAGAGTTGAGATTGTAAACAAATAAGGCGGAGTTAGACAAGTATTATCTGAAGTCAAATTCCCGAAGAGTTGATGACAGTTTGGAAAACCATGAATGCGGTGCCTGCTTAAGACTATAAATTGCATTTTTGTGAAGACACACATTATGAGGACGAATGGCATCAGTGAAACTAGGGGGTTGAGACATGTAGACGGTCTCAGACAGATCCCATTAAGGAAGGCATTATTAACATCAACTTGTCGAATATCCCATTCACGAGAGAACGCAACAGACAAAATTAATCTAATGGTAGTGGGTTTTACCACAAGACTAAATGTTTCATTATAATATATTCCTTCAGTATGATGAAATCCCTTAGCAACTAAGCACGCCTTGTAGCGATTAACATAACTATCAGAGTTATATATAAGACGGTAAACCCATTTAAAACCAACAACATTGCTCCCAGGGGGAGCCGAGAACTAAATCCCATGTGTGATTGTAATGGAAAGCTTGAATTTTTGAATACATAGCATCGCGCCAAGGTTGATTTTCATTTTCTTGTGTAAAGGTGGATGGTTCACTGATTGTAGACGAGGAGGCGGGAAAAAGCACATGATCAGGGAAGGTCCTGGTCCAACGAGTGTTAAATGTGTGTGTGATCATAATATGTTTATTTGTTGAAGACGGTGGTGGCGAAGGGGATGGTGGGTGCGGTAGTTGACGGTGTAGAGGATGTGGAAGATAATGGTTGTGACAAGGTGAACGTGGAAGGATGAAAGTACAGAAGTGTTTATAGGTGAGGTATAGTGGTGGTGGCAGAAGGGGGGGTATGTGGGGTGGGTATAGTGAAGGTTGTTTCATGGAAAACAACATGCCGGGAATTATATGTGCGACCAGATGTGGGATCATGACATAAATAACCAAAATGGTCAGAAGCATATCCGAGAAAGATGCAAGGAATGACTTGGGTGAAAGTTTGTCTTGATAAATATCACCAAGAAAGGGATAATAAAGACAACCAAATGTTGGTAGATGCGTGTAATTGGGATTGGTTTGAAACAAAAGTTCATAAGGAGAAAGATACTCAAAAGTTGGGGACGGTAGGTGATTGATTAGAAATGTTGATGTGGCAAAGGTATCATAGCATTAAGTCTTGGGTAGATTAAATGAATAAGAAGAACCCGAGCAGTTTCAGAAAGATGTCGGTTCTTTCGTTCGATAACTTCATTTTGTTGGGGTGTGTAAGGGCATGAACCAAGGTATTAAATTCCACAACTAGAGAGAAAGGTTGCCATGGAACCATGCATAAATTCAGGAGCATCATCACACTGAAATGCTGATTAGTTTTTGAAAACAGATTTTTGACTAAATTTTGAAGTGTCGAAAGGTGTCAATGGCTTGGGAGCGGTAGGTTAGGAGCATCATCACACTGAAGATGCTGACTAGTTTTTGAAAACAGATTTTTGACTAAATTTTGAAGTGTCGAAAGGTGTCAATGGCTTGGGAGCGGTAGGTTAGGGGATACATCCATGTAAATAGACTATAGTCATCGATAAAGATAATGAAGTAACGATAATTAGATCGTGATGTAATTGGGGAGGTCCCCAAATATCACAATGAATAATATTTAATGGTTGAGTACTTTCATTTTAGTGATAGTTTAAAAGGTAATCTGGTTGATTTAGACATATTGCAAGTCACACAGCTTTTATTACATTCTAAGAACAAGTAACAAAAGGAAAAGAAATACGACTAAAAACATTATTAGAAGGATGCCCTAATCAATTGTGCCAAAACATGTGACTCTTGGAAATCTGAGCAACGAAAGAGTAGAGCTAGAATGGTTGGAGGTGGTGGATGAGCGTCCCCTGCAAAGTATGTAAGATAAAACAAAATGTGAGAAATTAACGGAAATCGGGTTATCACGAACTAATTGTGTGATAGATAATAAATTTTTATAGAGATTAGGAAGGATTAAAACATTTTTTAAGAAAAGTTTATGATTGGAAAGGGTAAGTGTGGTATGTCCAATATGAGTTATTTTTAATGCCATACCATTAACCACTATTACTTCTTCGGAACCAAGATACGGAGTAACATGATCAACCATGTTAACATTAGTTTCCACATGGGTGGTAACCCCCGAATAGGAAATCCAACTATCCACTTCATCACATATTTCAGAAAAGGTTGGCATGATAGTAGTAACCAAAAAGGAGGTAGGAACAGTGGATAGCGACAACCGTTGGTTACCATCGGTTGGAGGTAGGAAGTTAGTTATTATCATGGGTGGAATTGGATGTTTTGTGTTCAAATAGATCAAAATGTGATAGGTCTTGAAAAAAGTAGGAAAAGGTTCGGATGAGATAGTATATTGGCATGATAATTATTTGTGAGTGAGTTGGTGGGCTGAAGGTTGGTGTTACTCAGGCCAGGGGAGCCCCATATGTTGATGTGTATAGAAGTTAGAAAAGGAGTTAGCACGAGGATCCATATGCATACGGTCAACATGGGGGCTAGGCTTTGGGTTGGAGTTGGAGGTAGGTGAATGGTGACCATAGGATGAATCAACCCGAATTTCATGCCGAAATTGGGTGGGGGAAACGATTGTATGGTGTCATGAAGATTGGTGTGATATGCTGGAAACAGTGGTGGAGACCGGCGAGAACTAGAGGGGCAAGCGCGAACCCTATAGGTGGTCAGTCCACCACGTCGATTGTCTGTATAACGGCTGAAAGTATGGTTGTTGTTGCGGGAACCAGTGGAGGAATCAGATTGGGTGTAACAATAGTGACAAGTAGGTGCTTCATGACTTGTCTTCTTGAACATTTGACATAGATTTCGGAGTTGAAGATTTGAGGGTGAGTGATTGTTATTGGTGGGTGAATTGTTATTATTATTGGAAGCCGCCATGGCGACAAGAGGTATGCGATTTTATTGTTGTTGATGGAGATGTTCCTCGTACACAAATAATTTGGATCGTAACTAGTCAAATGAGGGTGGAGTTTCAGACTTCTCAATATTAAGGACAAAGACATCAAAGGAAGGTGAATTGAGACCAAGGAGAACTTGTGACACGAGATCTTCATTGGTGACTGGGTCACCAACGGATTACAACTAGTCAGCCAATTTTTTGGCTGCATCAGAGTAGGTTGTGATGTTTTGATTATTCTGTTTAAGAAGTTGAAACTGAGTTTTGTATTGAGATTTCTTGGCAAACACCTGATCGAAAAAAAAGGCTTCTATAACGGACCAAAGTTCAGAGGTAGTGGCGGTACCCACGGTGAGATGTTCAATGGAGGGATAAGAGTGGTATTAATACAACCACAAACATATCCATCGTTGCTATCCCACTCGGTGTGGTCATCGGTGGAGACCGAGGGTCCGGGTGAGATGTGCTCGAGGAGACCCAGTTCTTAGAATAGTATTTGATGCTTCCATGAAAGAAAGTTATCGTGGTTCAATCGCACACTAGCGGAGTTGAAGATGTTAGTAAGGGGAAAACGATGTGGACTGGATGGATGATTTGGATGGGGGGGTGTTATTACCATAGGTTGTCATGGCATATGGAAAAAAAGATGTTTTCAACAGTGATTGATTTGATGTCTTGATACTATGCATATATATATATATATATATATATATATACTACATGAGAAGATGAAAGAATATAGAATAAATTACAATTAAGATTACAATTAAGAGCTCATAATAACTAAAATTAAGGTAATGAGATATTAGTGACATAGTTTATGAGAATGTTAATAGGATGTATATATAAAAAGTACGATTCATAGATTAGGTTAAACTTGTAATATATCTTATATGCAACGATAATAAATCAAGTATAATAAACGTTCCTAGAGGAGGCTGAGTGGGCTTGGGGAAACCGTTCAAACAAGCAATATTTTAGCAAATACTCTAGCAACTCTATGCTCTTAAATTTTTTTAAAAAAATCTATATTTTTCCCGAGAATTAAGAGAACTCCAAGACCTATAGCTATGAAGAAGTGGTGTTAGCAAACACTTGGTTTTATGTTTTCGATAACTTGGACCCCATGAAACAACCTACGTTGGGTTTTTGGCAAAGAGTTTTCAACTATTTTATGCAAGAGAGAGGATCAAGAGATCGAAACTTGGGCCAAATGTATTCGTAATAGCAAAATATGGAGAATACTTTGGCAAAGAGTTTTCAACTATTTTATGCAAGAGAGAGGATCAAGAGATCGAAACTTGGGCCAAATGTATTCGTAATAGCAAAATATGGAGAATACCAGCCTACGCAAGCAATCTAAAGACACTTAGATGGGGATTCTAGTGTTTGAAAGAACCCGTGTGACATCCGTCAAATTTCCATATTTGTAACTCGATCCATTTTGTTATTCAATATAATTTAATCTGTTATCCAATCAATAAATCAATGGAAATTCTATGTTACCATTTATGTTGTCATTACATGTTGTATTCAAGTTTTATACAAGTTACATATGTTATTTTGGTTATATTTTAATATATAAGCGTGGTTAAGCAAGGCCAGGGGCTAGAATTGTCAAAAATCTAAACTTTCTAGTCTCGTTGTGGCTAGCGACGAGCGACAGTTTGTACTCCGGCATTTCGTGACACGATAAGGGTAAACCCCTTACGCGCGCGACAAGCAACTCAACGCATACGCAGTGACGCGACTCTGATTTCGGTTATGAGCTAGTCATCTGACTTGACTCATAATGATAACTCCCTATAATCACTAGTTTTAACCTCTAGAATGGTTTTGAGTTGTTTCCTATGCATCTAGGCACTCCTTTGACTCAAAACATGTTTTGCAATCATCTATAACCCCCTATTTTGACTCTAACATTCAATACCAAACCAGTTGAGGAGAAAATGAGGTTATACTCGTCTTTCCATAACCTTTTTGGGCGTCCTTTTTATCTGTTTTCACTCTCAACTGCTGCAAAACTCTCTGAAATCCAATTATCATTATACTAGGGCTTGAAACTTCAACATCCGAATTTCCATTTTTGCACAATCTAAATAGGTCTTAGACATCCATATAATGCAATTAGTGATTAAATTCTTGTTTTGGCCTTTTTTACGATATTTTTGTTATTGTTTAATCGTTACATACAATATACTAATAGCGTTTGAACTAGTAAAAATTTTTATTATACAAATTAATTTGTGGTCATAAGAATCATCATATGGATGCTTGGGCATCATACACATTCATATACATAAATTCCATATTGTTACACAAAATGTACAATATGTCAGTTAGGGGTGAGCAATTCGTGATTCCGAACCTCCACAACCGGGAACCGGAACCGAATCGTATTTTTGTATTTCGGGTTCAGTTCTGGTTCTTAAATTTGGACGAAAATGGTTCCCGGTTCGGTTCCGGTTAGAACCGGCGGTTCCAGTAATAGAACCGCTAGAACCGGGTTAGATTTAAACTTTGAAGATTATATTTAAAATCTTATATCTTTAGTAGGCTTTCAACTTCCATGTACTAGCGACCATCCACGTTCTCACTTTCCCGGTTATATAGAATCCCTTAATGATAAACATCTTCCACTGCCCTAAATATGTTTTAAGATATAATTGTTTTCTGTAATATTTTGAGTCATTCTAATCTATTCTGAATCCCATCTATTAAAATATAATATGTTGATATGATAATGTTTTATTTTCTAGATTGTAGCTTGTTTCTTGCACCTTTTAATAGTTTATATTTAGATGTTTAATTGAAAATCGGTTCCAACAAGAACCGTTTACACAAGAACTGTTTAACTTGATTCTGAACCGGACCAAAACCATTAAAAATACGGTCTAGGTCCGGTTCTTACATTTATCATTTAATGGTTTCGGTTCGGTTCAATTTTGAACCGTTGCACAACCCTAATATATATAGTTCACATTTTTTTTGTCACGAAATGTGAATACATCGTGCTATGCAAACGATTCGCCCAAGTCCTTTGGGCGCAATGCATGACGGGCACTTAAAGCAACTGTTACGAGCTGAACCCGCGGTTGGTCATCCTTTCCACCGATTTTCGCCTTTTTTTTTGCTATTGGCCTCGTTTTGATGATATTTCGTGAATTTAGACAAGTCTCCATCATCATTATATTCTTAGATCTCTTCAATTAGACTAATTCCTTGATTTGGCCCATAAGACTCGCTCTTTGACTAACCTTTTTAACTAATTCATCTAACCTTGTTGTTAACGAATTAGTGGCTATATAAAAAGGTCTCTACCTCTGCTAAACACTTTCCATAACAAAATTCATGAAAATTCATCATTTTGCTCTCAAATTTTGGTGTTTTGCATACTTTGACTTATCAAAGTCAAACTTGTTCAATTGTTCAAGTTCTTCAAGCCTCTCAATTTAGTTTCACTTTTCAGGCAATAACAATTTTGTTTTATGTATAATACATCGTTTAAAACATCATACTTGTATCAACAATCTGTTGGGTCAATTGTTGTTTGGCCCAAGTGTAAGGCCCAACCCAAGAGTTAGGTTTATTATATTTGATAATGTATTGGCTAGCAAGTTAGGTTAGTCTATATAAACAGAGTTATGGTTAGACATTAGAGAGGGTGAGTTTGGTGTAACCGAGTTAGAGTTCATCAAGTGTCAAACCAAGTAAGGGTTTGAGGTTTGTAATCAGTTTTTTGAGTGAGATTTTCTGATTAATATAAACGAGAGTTATTCGTTTAATTCGTGTGTTGACTATCGATACGGGACTTGAATTGGTATCAGAGTCAAGTTCAAAAAATCGATAATCGGAGATTGGTGGCAGGCAACGGGTAGATTGTTTGTACGGCGACAACTAGGAAACAAGTTGGTTTTGGATCAGGGTGTTGGCTGGCTAAGAGTGTTCGGCGTGAAAAGGTTTTGATCGAAAATTGTTTGTGTGAGTTAATTGGCTTTACGGTTAAATAAATAAAAGGAAAAGTGGTTTTCTTTTCATCGAAGTTACAAGTCAAAGCTCCTATTTGGGTTTTAATTGATTGCTGTGGTTGTCTAGCATATACGAGAAGAAAAAGTTATTTTTGACTTTTGTGGACAAGTTTCACAGTATTCTTTTGTGTACAAGGAAACGCAAAAGTCAAAGGAGTCTTTTTTATTTTTTTTTGCGGTGACGTGAATTCAAACAAGAAAAATAAAACCAAAGGTTGGTTTGTTATTTTGTTTCTTGGTTAAGTTCTATTCAGTTAAACAAGATGGTTTAATCATTATTGTTGGTTTTATTTGAGTTGAACAAGACGGTTCAATTCAGAGTTTGTATTTTATTGGGTTAAACGAGATAGGTTTTAACCAAAGTTTGATTTAGTTTTCGAGCAAATGGGTTCGGTTCTGAAAAGTTGTTCAGACTGAGTTGTATGTATTTGTTCCAACGTAGTGGAACAAGGATGTTCGAAAACGTCAATGGCAGGTGATAAAGAAGAGCCGGTAATCCAACCCAAAGCGAGTGGAAAATATCGCTGCATGTTTCAAAACTTAACGGAACTAATTACATCACATGGGCGATTGTGGTGGAAGCGATCTTAGATGATCAAGAGTTATGGGAAGTTGTTCAACTGAATGAGGGTTCGGCTATTGATGCGAAAAAGAATAAAACGGCAAGGTCGTTTTTGTTCCAAGTTATGGAAGGTAATATTCTTCTTCAGGTTTCTCAATACAAGAATGCTCGAGAAATATGGGCGGATTTGAAGGCACAGTTTGATGGGGCTGAGCGAGTTCAAAAGGCTCGACTGCTAACGTTGAAAAGTGAATTTGAGAAACTCAAGATGGCGGAAGACGAGACTGTTGATCAGTTTGTGGGAAATATAACCGGTATGGTTTCAAAGGCAACAGATCTTGGTCACGTATTCAAGAAAGATGTATTGGTGAAAAAGTTACTTGACGCGGTTCCAGACAAATACTTCAACTTGGTAGCCTCAATCGAGCAAACGGTTGATCTCGATAGTATGAGGTTTGAAGATGTTGTTGGAAGACTTAAGGCGTTTGAGGAACGTCTACGAGGGAGAGAACGCGCTTCAAATTCACAAGGTTAATTACTTTTTAATCGGACAGAAAGTAATTACAAAGGGAAGTCATATGATCAGTCCAGTAGCCGAGGTAAGGGTTGGCCGAGTTCACGGGGACGTGGAAAAGGCCCTGAAAACGGAGGTCTATATCGAGATGATGAAGATCAAGATGGTTTTGACAACCGAGATAGTCAACATCGTGGGTCAAGGTATACGGGTCAAAGAAAGGATCGTCAATGAAGAAGGAAGGATATTTCACAGGTTCAGTGTTACCGTTGTGATGAGTTCGGTCATTTTGCATCTTCGTGTCCGGAACGTATGAAGAAAAAGGAAGAATCTAATTTGAACAAAATTGATGATTTTGATCCAAGTTTATTTATGATAAAAGGAGATCAGAAAACGGTTTTTCTGAATGAAGATGGTGTGATTCTAAAGTGTTTCGAAACCGAGCCGATGGAAAAAGATGTTTGATATCTCGACAACGGAGCATCGAATCACATGAAGGGTAATAAAGCGTATTTTAATGAATTGAATGAACAAGTCACGGGAAAGGTGAAGTTCGGAGATGAATCTTGTATTGATATTCGGGAAAAAGGGTAGGTCTTAATTGAAGGAAAAACGGGGGAGCAACGTTTGTTGACCGATGTCTACTACATTCCGAGCCTACAGTGCAATATCATAAGTCTTGGTCAAGCAACGGAAGGTGGATGCGAGATTCACATGAAACACGATTTGCTAACCATTAAAGATGATATAGGTAAGCTTTTGATGAAGGTGACAAGGACCAAGAATCGATTGTACAAGATCAATCTCAAGATAAAAAGTCCCGGTAAACGAACTATTATTGGAATGAAGAATTTTGCAGGTAGGGATCTTCAAATAATTGGACTAAAAGAAGACGAGCCGGTAACGAGTCAGATTCCAATCAAAGATCTAAGTTCCAAAATTCAAAGTCCAAAGAAGAGAGTTCAAGAAACTAAACGCGTGGTCAAGGAAGTGATTCAAGTCCAAGGGAAGGCGTCTAATGATCAAACGAAGCAAGTGTGTCTTCTAGCCAAGTTGAGCCGAAAGAACATTGCAAGAGATCATGAAAATCCTCGGGAGAATCATGAGAATGATGACAAGCGTGAAGTTGAAGACACGTCTATTTCGAGTAGGAAATTAAGGGGTGAGTTGGGTGACTCGGGTACAACAATTGCGGGGGTGATTGTTGGGTCAAGTGTAAGGCCCAAACCAAGAGTTAAGGTTTATTATATTTGGTAATGTCTTGGCTAACAAGTTAGGTTAGTCTATATAAACCGAGTTATGGTTAGACATTAGAGAGGGTGAGTTTGGTGTAACCGAGTTAGGGTTCATCAAGTGTCAAACCAAGTTAGGGTTTGAGGTTTGTAATTGTAACACCCCGCAACCGCAGCGGAAACGTAAACGGGATGCGACAGACACATCTGATATCAACCACATTGTTTATAAAGAAAACTGAATGCATTAATATACTTCAAAATTACATTATCTCATCTTTCCGCCTTATCTACCACTAAATACAGAGCCTACAAACAACATACCACAATACCAAGCAAGTTACACTCACGATCAAGCCATTTCTTTCATGGTTACGGTTATGATACTAAAACAAAGATTTAACCGTAAAAATTCGTTTTCGGTTCGTTTAACTCCTTTCTTGGACCAAGATCCCTTGTATAACCCGTATACATCACTTGATCATGCAAGAATCGGTTTTCATCTTTGAAACCTCATTTTCTTACAAACAAACTCAAGAAACGAAGATGGAAACGTATATAATTCGATCATTACCTTGTTTTTCTTGCTCCAAATCTCGGTTTTTAGTTCATGAAATTGAGAGGAATTGATGAAGCTTGTGGATTGTTGATTGAAAAAAGAAAAAAAAAAGAAAATGAAGGCCAAGGGGGCCGATCGGAAGTCATAAAGGGTGGGGTGGGACCCACATATTCATTCTTGGCCACTCATTTGGATTTACGTAATCTGGATAATGTTTTGGATAATCTGGTTCAGTTCGTTTTTCGGTTAAACGTTTAATTCGGCTTAAAATGAGGCTAAAACGGTCGTTTTTCGGCTTAAAAATGAAATTTATATAAAACCGATTTAAAAACTTCAAAAACTTAAACCATGACTTTCATTAACTTAAAACATCATATTATTAGTTATTACGCATCTTTTTCGGCTTGATCGATCGTCTCTTGCTCGGTTTGGTATTAAAGGTTTCGTTTAACGTACCGACGTACTATTAAATCGAAATCCTTTTTCTGTGCTTTAATCCACTTATCCCGAAGCTTTAATACTTCGTAACATCACTAAATATCATATATCTCGTCTATAATTGAACCATCGATTCATTCGGGTTTCAATAACTATCGATCGTTTGATCGCATATTCAATACGGTGAATTATATATTCACATACAATCAATACAATGAACCATGTATTCTCGTATAATTACCATGGTAACTCATGTACCCGACATTACATATGACGTAACTAACGTCTACCGGTTAGGGTATACCTGGTTTCGTCGGAATCGTTACATTCTCCCCCCGTTAAGAAATTTCGTCCTCAAAATTTTACACGCCCTCTATCTCCCTTCGAGAGAAAGGTGGGGGTTTTTCCTTCAGAATTCAACCTCGCGTTACCAAGTATAATCTGGTCCTCGCTGTTAATTCCACTTAATCTTAATTAATAAAGCTTGGTATGTCCAAACTGTTTAGTTTTCCCGTCTACTATCTCTACGGAATTAGTTATGATATCAAGCATGTCTTCTATGAGTACCTCTATTACTAGTACTTTCGTTGCCTCATCGCTTAGGCACTTTTCAATTCGTATACATGGCAAAATATCCTGTATAGTACTTAGCCCCTAGAGTACTTTAATCGATAAACTAAATGACCAACCATGGAGATAGTTCTCATGGGGTCCAATTTATTAAGAAGCTATTTTCGGTTTTGCCAAACCTCATATCACCTTTCTCTAAGGTGATGCCTTAAAATGCCTTGTCACCTCTATTCTGGGACAATGGTTTCCTTTGAACGTTGGCATAAACCCTTTGCCAATCACGCGCTGCTTTCAACTTGTCTTAAATATTATAAATCCGATTGGTTGTTTCTCGAATCAATTCAAATTTTATGTCCTGACTGACGCCCATTTTTAATTTAACAAATTGGTGATAATTACTTCACCCATATAAAGCTTCAAGCTCTCGATGCTTCCTTCCCCGCCTTCCAATAATGGAAGTAGGATGACTATTTTGATCTGAGATAATTGAAAATGGCACTCCACGACGAGATACCATTTCACCATCAGGAATTTGGGCAAGAATTCATTGTAATTTATTCCCACTATCATTGGCGAATTTTCTGTCGTTGTGGCGTTCCCTAGGGTTTTCGGTGTACAGCCTTATCTCTTGTATAACTCAATATTCACCAACACACGTAACCATATCTTTCTCCAAACTCGACCATTAATAAAAATCCTTTCAGATATCCGTATCATCGATAGTCAAATCCGATCCCGGATGTATGGATTATTTCGATCTATGCGCTTCGTCAATGATTAATTCACGAAGGTCATGGAGAGTCGGGATCCAAACCCGATTTTTTTGAAGTAGAGAATTTAGTCCACGCGATGTTCGAAATTCTCCTCATTGCCATAAGATTCCTTCTTTTCCAATTGTTCCTCTTTCAACGTCTCACGTTGAGCGACTCGAATCAGGTCCGAAAGATTCGACTGGACTATCATCCCCAGTGCTCGCACTCGCAATGGCTTAATCCGATCTTTCCTACTCAAGACATCGGCTACGACGTTAGCCTTGCTGGGGTGATAACGGATGTCACAGTCATAATCGTTTAACGACTCGACCCTTCTTTCGTTGAATATGAGACTGCGGTCTCTTATCATCTATAAAATTTGTACATTTGCGTTGTAAAAAGGATTATGAGTTGGGTAATGCTAGAAATTCTTCAATAAACCGCTGATAATCTCCGGCTAGTCCTAAAAATTGGCGCATTCCCTATGGCGCCTTGGGTGACTGCCAATTTTAATGGTTTCTATCTTATTTGGATCTATGTGAAATCCTTGTTGCTTTACAACATGACCAAGGAATTATGCCTTCTTTATTCAAAATCACATTTCGAAAACTTCGCGTATAGCTCATCTTGCTTTAACACTTCCACAATTTTCCTTAACCGTCGTTCGTGCTCTTCCTTACGTTGCAAATATATCAAAATATCATCAATTAATGCTATGACAAATTTGTCAAAATAAAGTTTACCGACTCGGTTCATGAGTTTCATGAACGCTGCCGGCGCATTTGTTATCCCGAAAGGCATAACTAAAAATTCATAATGGCCGTAGCGAGTCCGAAACGCTGTTGTTGCAACGTCCTCTTCTTGGATTTTTCATTTGGCGATAACTATATCTAAGATCAATTTTCTAAAAATAAATCACCCTTTGTAGTTGGTTAAACAGATCGTTTACATCGAAGAAGTGAATACCTATTCTTGATCGTCACTTTATTCAATTTTCCGTAATCAATACATATCCTAACACTTTCGTCCTTCATTTCTCAATAACACTGGTGCACCCCATGGTGACTAACTAGGTCGTATAAAACCTTATCCAAAAATTCTTGCATTTCAGACGGTGCAAGTCGGTAGGGTGCTTTAGCAACAGGGCCAGCTTGAGGCATTAAATCGATTCTGAATTCGACCTGTCGGGTTGGCGGTAATCCAGGAAGTTTTTCTGGGAAAACTTGTGGAATTCGCGTACCATCGGGATATCTTCTATATGTTTTCTTTTAAATACTTTGGCAATCGCGTTTGTTAAGTATACCACGTCTTCTTGTCGTAAATATTATAACACCTCAAGATGAGATTAGAGTGGTAACATAATACCGTACACTTTTCTCTGTATCTAATCGCTTCATCGTCCGAAGGAGAGCTTCTAGTCATCTTCTTTTCATATTTGATTTCAGCTTCATGTTGAGTTAGCCAATCCATGTTAGCTGTTACGTCAAACTTCTTAACTTTACTGGTCGTAGGTCGATAAGGAAGGATTAATCGTTCAGAATAATAGGGCAATTCCGAACAATTTAGTTAACCATTAGGGATTTACCGTTAGCGATTCTACAGTATAGGGTTCTATGGTTTCACTAATCGGTATCTTTCCAAAGGGTAGGAGATTAACAGGAATTAACTACTATCGACGACCGTAAAAATATCACTGGTGCCTATTGATTTGAAATTACAACATACTTAATACCACCTTTGGATCATGACGTGCTTCATTCGAATTACTCCCATAAGTACGGCTCCTTGCTTGATCAGAGGTTGATGCTTGTCATGAGGTTCGTCTTCCAACGACACCTTGGTTCAACCTTGGGCAATTTCTCTTGAAACGTTCTGTATTGCCACATTCATAGCAAGTACCACTGTTTGGCATCCTTTGATTTCTTTGGATGGATTGTTATTGAAGCTGTTGGGTTCAGAGTGGTTGTACACGAATGGGTTGGGGTCGCCGGTTCACATGGCTTCAATTGGTTCTACAATTGGGGCATTACGTCCATCTTTACCACACCTGTGGCCTACTATCACTCGACATTCTTCTTCCTGCCGATAACCATATTTTCCACATTTAGGGAAGGACCTTTCATGCGGTTCATGTTTTCACACCAGAACTAGTCTTAGTATAATTCTGGGTTGTAGGACATACTTACTTATTCAAAAGCCCATCTTGCACTATACCTTTATCATTTCTCTTCTTCAACACTCGACGTCTCACCTAACGTCCTTCCAGTCCGCTTCCCATAGAGTCAAATATATCAATGCTGGCTTGTGACACAACCCTTCCGAAGGTTGTATGTTTTACAGGATTGACTATACTCGTTATCGATGGAGTTAGTCCCCGATATAGCGCTCACTTCGCTTAGTTTCAGGAGTAATTAGCCATGTTATCAGACATGACAATTCCTTCAAACGATTAGCGTGTTCTAAGTGATCAGCACACAACATTTCTATCTTCCATAGCTCAGTTTCCAACTCTGAACTCAATTACTCAAATAAAAGTGCTCTAGCACAAGAATTTTAAATTCTGACCATATCATCTGAGTAAAAATTTTCTAACTATAATTTTGTACCATCGTGTTCCATCACGACACAACATAATCTACCAACATATCTGTAGCATATTTCACTACACAATGTTTTAGACTCTTACCAATATCCTTAACCATTTCGATCTTTTCTATCCACTCGCTAATCTATTCCTCCCTTTACCATCAGTAACTATTAATGATTTCCTTACCACAAACAACAACATATCCTTCATACCGGATCTAATTCATTACGACTACTATCCATGTTTAGTTTATAACTAATACTTGTAGTCACAATAGTATCCGGTGGGACATTATCACTCTTAGTAATAACACTAAGAATTGGAAATATTCATAATCATGTGATTGCTCGATCTATAAGTCTGCGATCACATTTGCATCAACACTAGCAGTGATCTGTGATACAACATTCGGTATCATCATCTGCTATCTTTGAGCAATCAACTGAATCATATCAATCTCCATCATTGGAGTTACTCTTTTTATGTCATTCTGCCGTACTCATCCCGTACACAGTAATCAATACTAATCTCACCATATAACTCGTTACCAGCTCAATCATAACAACAGGTACACATACACACCAAATATTATCATATATATTACACATACCGGCATCTAGTATATATGTCCCACAAATATAATAACATATAGACTTAACCTGACGTCGGTTAACGTCTAAATATAGTTCATAACCCTTGTCACCATCTGACATATAGATCTTTCTCAACAAAAATCAATGTTTAATATTCATGATTTCAATATCCTTCTGCATGTCAGCATAACCGATACATGCTCACCGTGAGCACCAAATGATTACGTACCACGGAGTTATAATATCTGTGTCTATTTGTATATCCGGCATACACGGTATACCATCTACGAACGAACAGTCAACTATGCTATAATGACTCCAACACCTCTTTGTGTATGGGTAATCATTCTATTCGAGCATACATGGGCGTAGGCATCTAACGGATATAAGGATAACATAGGGAGTTGCAAGGTTCAAGGTAATCGCGCAACATGGGTTGCCTTCAAATATTATTAATTACTATTATGGGAAATTCTATCACTTGCTCAGTCAATGTCCTCAGGCGTTCTAGGTTCGTTGAAATCGGTAATTCTCGATTTGGAGATGGTATGACTCATATGTTTGAGAGTGAGAAATACATATATATATTTCTATACATTATTTTTTTATCTGCTGATTTATTATCAAATTTATTATTATTATTATTTTATTTATTTATTTACCTTAATGGAATAAGAATGGGTTCAGGTACGGATCCGTCCGTACGTGAGGGTCGACGGTTCGGGTGAACATCTGGGGTTATTAGGATATACGGTACCGGTGTTGGTAGGGTAAGGGATTCATCAATTTTGGTTGGGAGTGACGGTTACTAGATATTTCTGGTTAATGTCAAACGGAAGATCTAACTTGGTACTATCATAACTATAGCCCAATAAGTCAGACTCATTATCAACCGATGCTCTAGAAATCTCAGCATCCTCGGTACTTTTTATTATTTCCTTCCCCGGTTCCTTATCCGGGTCCTATTTCTCAATACTTGTACCCACAAGATACGCACATATGTATATACACCTTAGCACGTATAAATAATATTATATACTTTACACATATGTTGTCATTTTTACCTATTAATGTACCCCGTGACTTCCCCTGAATTCCCTCGTGCGGACAAGTCTGTTATTATGTTCCGGACCATAACAACTCACTTGTCCATCCAAGTTCATCCAGACCTCGTCACTATAAATTATTAGTTGATATTCAGATCCTATAATACTTGAGCTACTGGTTATATTTTAGGTATCTTTTAAAGACATCCTAATTCTTTTATAACCAATGGCTCTGATACCAAGTTCTGTAACACCCCGCAACCGCAGCGAAAACGTAAACGGGATGCGACAGACACCTCTGATATCAACCACATTGTTTATAAAGAAAACTGAATGCATTAATATACTTCAAAATTACATTATCTCATCTTTCCGCCTTATCTACAACTAAATAAAGAGCCTACAAACAACATACCACAATACCAAGCAAGTTACACTCACGATCAAGCCATTTCTTTCATGGTTACGGTTATGATACTAAAACAAAGATTTAACCGTAAAAATTCGTTTTCGGTTCGTTTAACTCCTTTCTTGGACCAAGATCCCTTGTATAACCCGTATACATCACTTGATCATGCAAGAATCGGTTTTCATCTTTGAAACCTCATTTTCTTGCAAACAAACTCAAGAAACGAAGATGGAAACGTATATAATTCGATCATTACCTTGTTTTCTTGCTCCAAATCTCGGTTTTTAGTTCATGAAATTGAGAGGAATTGATGAAGCTTGTGGATTGTTGATTGAAAAAAGAAAAAAAAAAGAAAATGAAGGCCAAGGGGGGCCGATCGGAAGTCATAAAGGGTGGGGTGGGACCCACATATTCATTCATGGCCACTCATTTGGATTTACGTAATCTGGATAATGTTTTGGATAATCTGGTTCAGTTCGTTTTTCGGTTAAACGTTTAATTCGGCTTAAAATGAGGCTAAAATGGTCGTTTTCGGCTTAAAAATGAAATTTATATAAAACCGATTTAAAAACTTCAAAAACTTAAACCATGACATTCATTAACTTAAAACGTCATATTATTAGTTATTACGCATCTTTTTCGGCTTGATCGATCGTCTCTTGCTCGGTTTGGTATTAAAGGTTTCGTTTAACGTACCGACGTACTATTAAATCGAAATCCTTTTTCTGTGCTTTAATCCACTTATCCCGAAGCTTTAATACTTCGTAACATCACTAAATATCATATATCTCGTCTATAATTGAACCATCGATTCATTCGGGTTTCAATAACTATCGATCGTTTGATCGCATATTCAATACGGTGAATTATATATTCACGTACAATCAATACAATGAACCATGTATTCTCGTATAATTACCATGGTAACTCATGTACCCGACATTACATATGACGTAACTAACGTCTACCGGTTAGGGTATACCTGGTTTCGTCGGAATCGTTACAGTAATCAGTTTTTTGAGTAAGATTTTCTGATTAATATAAACGAGAGTTATTCATTTAATTCGTGTGTTGATTATCGATACGGGACTTGACAATCCATTTGGTAGAGGTGTATGTTCAAAAAAATCAAACTCGGTTCGCTTATACAACCGTTCAGTTAAGTTTGAGACTTTTACATATTCAAGTTTTATAAATTAGTTATTTCATCTTAGTAAAATCTTTTCAATATTTTTCTCATGGTTGAAGCAAACCTGACTTAATGTCGAGTTTGTGTCCGATCAAAACCGAGCTACTCGCTTAATTTATTTTTCTTACATTTTAGGCACGTTTCACCCTCTTTGAATTGAGTCATGTACATTGACTTGACTAATCACTATTATAAAAACTTTTATAAAATTAAAACTTAACAGATTATACTTTACAACCAAAAATCTAGAACAATTATAAAGTAAATATTTATTTTCTTTGCAAAATGTTTAAAATCCCAAACGATGAGTTGAATACTCCATTCTTTTTCAGTTCCTTTTGTTTCATCTTGAACTTTCATTGAACCTAGAATGTTTTATATTTTCTAGATCACTCGTTGAACCAAATTTGTCTGCTTCACTCATCTAAGCGCATCCTTCATCTTTAACTCGCTTAGCATATCAAGTGAGTTTTCATAACTCCCTTTTTCCATATTTTTACATTGTTTTGGGTGTAGTGAGTTACAAACTTTCATTGTTATTTCATGATACATGTTTGCAAACCAATTCACACTATTGTCTAGCATGTTACTTTTTCTTCATATTGTTTATGATTTCTGTGAATTTCATGCTAAATGTTTATCGCTTTATGGTGGAAAAGACTCATGCACTCATACTTAAAGTGGGAGGGTCCGACGGGTGGTAACCGCACTTCTTAGTAATTCGATTACATGTCGAATAAAACAGAGGTTTTCATCTATCCCTAGTAATTTGACATTGTGTCAAATAGAACATGAATTTTTTTTTTCATTTAGTTTATGTTGAAACGCTACATCATGACAAGTGAATTGTTATTTTTTTTTTCATGTTACGTATAGTATGGCAAACTTATGAATTATCATCAACTTAAATGTTGACAAAAATATATTATTTTAAACGTGCTATAGGTTGATTAAATGCAATGACAAAGAAAACGTAGTTGGTCTGTTAAGGTTATTATTAACGAATATTGCTTGTTTCTTTATTGATATAATGCTATTTACTTTTCAAGACAAATTGTGTACTCTAGTTTAATTTTGATAAATTAAATATTATTGTCACTTTAATAGTGTTGTGAGCGATAAAGAATCTAAGTACGCCTGATGGATAATCCGTCGTCGACTGAGGTGTTATAGACTACACAAAAGCTTAAGTGAAACTATTTACATTCAGTAACTCGTAATAACACACAAGTACCAAGACAATGCTTGTTAACTTAAAAACCCTGTTTATGGTTTAAAATATGTGTTAAGGGATTTACTAAGCAGATTAAATCCAGCATAAAAATGATAATGATCATAATTATAAGAAGAGATGAAGAATGCAAACCGGTTAATACTTGTATTCCTTACTTTGCGTGGTTCATCGAACTCCCTTTTGGCACAGATGAAGCATACTCCCCATATAAGTGTGAGAAGTAACATTGACGATCCAGCTAGCAAGCTAACACCGATTACAACGTAGTCTTGAGCATTTTCTTTACTAATCGATAGGCCATTTACTATATATCAAACAATCAAGGGTACAAATGTTAGAAAATTGTTCTTTAGCTTGAAACTTGAAGCAATCACATTTTTGCAAAATATCAAAGGAGGGAAAGAGGAGGATGAGATTTTTAAAATTTTGTCCATCCAATGAAAAACGTTAGTTTTAATTAGACTGAATTACAATTTTTGTTCTTTAAACATAGCCGATTTATGAATTGAGTCTTTTAAAAATTTATTTTTACTATATGTCCTTTAAATGGAAAATTGTCTCGTTTTTATTCCTTTCCACTAAGGCTAGTTGTTATGCCTTCATGCCAAGGCGTTAATATGCCATGTCACCTTTTTTTTGGCCGCCAAATCATGCAACCAATTTTAATTTCGGCGCCATCAAAGCGCTTATATATTCACAGCGCTATTAATGGTTTTTCAAGGGGTTGAGGCGGTGATCACTGCGAGGTGTGAGCCCAATTTCTACTAATATACGAAAGATTATACTAGAGGACAAAAATAGAAAGTTTATGTAAAACTATGTATATCTAGTCAAGGGTAAAGTTAAAATACAAAGTACAAGAAAAATAAAAAAAAAGTGAGAAGAATTTTAATCCATTGATCTTATATTGTATGGTGAAAATTAATTTAAAAACAAAGAAGGGCATTAATTAAATAACCCATTTATGATTACTTTATCTCTCCACATGCAAGGCATGTCAATTCCTCCATCATTTTAAAACGTCTATAACTTTTTCATACGACATTTTTTTAGAATTTTTTTCACCATAATAACAATCGTTTTTTATCTTTAATATGAATATCATATTGTTATCTAAAATTATAAAAAAAAAGTTAGCGGGTTTTTATATATTGTGTTATTTGGTTGTCCGTTGTGTTTTTTAATAAAACTTTTCTATGCACTGTGTTATATATTTTGGTCATTGTATTTTTCAATTGGTACACATATTAAAGATAAAAATTAAAAATAAAGATTACGTCATTGTGTTTTTTTGTTCGTCATTGTGTCTTTGTGCTCAACATTCACTTAATTTAAGAAAAATAGTATTATGTTCAATGTGTATTACGTTCAAGTCATTGTGTAATATATAGATTTCATTATGTTTTACGTTTAAGGTCATTGTGTTATATATATTTACCATTGTGTTTTACGTTTCAGGCCATTGTGTTATATGTATTATTGTGTTTTACGTTTTAGGTTATTGTGTAATATGTATTACATAATTTGTAGGTATTTTTCATTATATTTACATATTATTACAGAATGGTGTTATTAGTATTTAAAAAAACACAATGATCAGTTGAAAGATATAATGGCTAACAAACATAATAACAAACAGAAAGACACAATCAGTAAGTAAAAAAGAGACAATGTTATAAAATTAATGTTTTTATATATAACAAAATTATACTCATATTAAAGATAAAAAAATGTGGAGATAGAAAATGTGTACTATTACTTTTATACAATTTTTTTTCATATGGTCCCTATTTGACACATGTCAACTAATTATGGTTTCTCACAGTTATTATTTTTGTTGACCCTTGTAGAATAACTCAACTCATCTAGACAAAAGTTTTCAATGTTCTATTTTCTATTTATTATTATTAAATTTTTTGCATTATTATTTTTAGTTTTTTAATGTTATATTATTGTTACTTTCACTGTTTTTCCTTAAGTAAATTCAGTTTATTTAGATTAATATTTTTGTTTGCATTTTAATAAAAAGGATAAACAAGAATAAAACTAAACAATGATTAGGAACTAATTGTCTGCTAGTTAAACCATAAACGCTAGTTAAGATATTGACTAGTTAAAATTCACTATATACGTGTCAATGATGTGGCGTTGACGTATCGTTTTAACTAGCAAAACTTGTTAAACCATAACAAATAGCCTAATGGTCACCCAAATGGTTCGTTAAGTGAAAGCATGTGAAGGGCATGGGATAGGCAAAATGATCATTTCAACTTTTAACTAAAATACCTCTTAATTTTAAAAATAAAACAAATTAAAAAACCAACTATAATAGGTAATGAGTTTAAACCCGTTCAAAAAATAAAATAGATGGACCCATTTATTTTTTATTATCATAAAAAACCTATATCTAAATTCTTCTTCATCAAATCATCACAACAACCTTCTAAACTTCTTCATCTCTTGCGGCACAACAACAAATCATCTTCATCTATGGAGCATTATATAAACCATGAACACCATATTTTACAGCACAACAACTTCGCTTCCTTTAGTCTCGGTCCAATACCGCCACCATCCCCAGACCCTTCTCCGGCGAGCCACCACCAGTTTCTTCTCCGACGAGCCACCACCAAAAACACTAATCTTTATCCGAGTTGTCAATGATGGAACCTCCAACCCCTAAGCATAGCTTTTATTTTCCAACTTCATATATCTGAATCAACAACAGATGGGCTCACATATCTACAGCTAACCAAATGCATATTCAACTCATAACGTCCCGTCATTGTTCTTTCTAGGGTTTCAATTTCAAATGTAAGATATTACGAGCATAATGCTCATCATTCCTTACAGTCCAGGGCTTGAAACATGCGTCTTGCTTCCAGATCCGATACACTTGTCTCTGTAAACTCATCTTCTTCTCCTGCGGTTGACGAGGAGGAAGATATGAAATCTTGGAAGTATAACTTTGTGATGAAGTTGCAGGATATGGTAAGTGGTGATGTTGTAGTTTCTCTATGTCTTTGGTTAATTTTGTTTGTTTTTCTTTATTAACTGTGCTGGTTGGCTGTGAGGTGGTGGTGGTCTTGTGTTCAAGTGGTGTGTAGTTGATTTGTAGAGAGAAAAAAAAGAAAGGAGACCGAGTATAGATAGAAAGAAGAGAGAGAGAATTTTCTTATTCTAATATAGTAAAACAACTATAGATACTTGTCATTTTTTGGTTATATCTCACAATTCTTTTCACTCCATAACTAAGATCTTAATTATGTAATAAATCAATAATTATTCACTTTTCTTTTATATTTTATTTAAATATTATATATATATATATATGTAAAAATAAATATTAACATATTATTTTACTATATATTTCAAAATATTTGGTGAAATCTAAAAATCAACAACAAACCATGTTTGTCAAAGATTGAAAAGAATATAATTTCAAATGTTATCATTACTATTACTATGTATATTGCAGAAGAGTGTAAAGAAAAACAAAACTCGAATATGTTCTCATTTTACAAAGTAATTTTTTTAATCATTAAGTTATAAATATATGCTTAAAAGTCGATCCATTTTTTAAAAATTAATCCGTTTATCTATTGTTATTATTATTATTGTAGATTGTCGTATAAATTTATAATTATAAGTATATGCTTTAAATCTATCCATTTATTTTTTCGGTTAATTTAGTAAACAATATATATGTTAAACTATATATATATATATATATATGTATATATATTTTAAAATGTAATGATAGTATATACCAATCAGTTTCAGACATAACAAAGTTTATCATATTTAATTTCTTAGGATTCTTTATCAATGATTGTTTCGGGTTTTTTTGTGGAACTTAAATTCGATTTTTATGGGTCAAAAGTTCATAAATAGAGATTGTTTGGTTCAAGTTAACTACATTTAGGTCAAAATTCGTTACGGGTCAAAAATTGAAAATCTGAGTATTTTTAAAGTTTGAGAATGAAAATAGGTTTATCGTCAAATTTGTTATGGGTTCAAAGTTTTGACTTGAAAATGTCAAACGAATGAAAGCTAGAATTTTAAACATGATTCGGGTTTCAAATTTATTTATAAGGGAATTTTTGAAAATAATTAAAATGTTCAGGATTTAATAAATTGACTTTTTTTCCATCGACTATTTAAATTTAAGAAAAGATTGTGAACACTTCGACATGCCACCCTCATGCCTATCAATGCTTCTAATTGTGATCAAATTTGAAATATTTGTGTCAACATTAACTTTTCCTTCAGTTGTGATCAGAACATTGTATGTGAAGTATGTCATGCAAAACTATGATCAAATGAAGCATAGCATTCACAAAATTGAATGGTTTAACATGTTATTTTTTATATTATCATTATGACAAAGTCGAGAAGCCCCCCAAAACTTATCAAAATCATTTTCATTATATAGCTTAGAAAAACATAGTTCTTGAAGAACATCCGTCGTTACTATTTAATGTTCGCATTTCCTTCGATGAGTGATAAGTTGATAAATATATCAAAAAAGGTAACATTGTTTTCGTATTTAAGTTGAGTGGTTAAAATTACTATCGTATGGGAAGTCTTATTTACAAAATTGGTTCATAACAAAAGTTATTTAAATTATACATGTATGACACCGAGAATAAAATTTTCAATAGAAAGAGCATTCTTGGGTACGTTTTTGCGCGTGCATTTTTTTAAGTTTATTTAAAACAAATCATTTTATGATAAAAATAAAATCAATTTATGTATACATAGTATAAATACAAACATAGATGTAATACATTTATATCATAAACGATATGCAATTATTTGTTTTAGTTGTAATTTTATATTTGGATTATCCTGTGTGTAACACATGCTCTAAAGCTCGTATATTAATAAATAAATATCTTTTAGTTTTTTAATATTAATGTATATTTTAGTTGTTTTAGTATATACAATTAATAAAGGATTGAAATTATTATTATTATACCCATCACACTTAAATTTGGCTTTTTAATGGTTAAAAGAATAAAAAACAATCATCATAATCAATCAATCATACTCAGTGGAATCCCACAAATAACAAAGCTATAAGTAGGGTCCGGGGAATGTGGGATATAGGCACACTGTACCTCTATCCAATGCGATAGAGATGTGGCTTCTAGGAAGACCCTCTGCTCTAAGAAACATATGTATGAGAGAATATAAGAGGGAACCAAAGTTCAACAGTAATATAATTGATAATAGCATGCAGTAAAAATAATAATACTAATACATGTATAGATAGAAGTATATAAATATAAAAAAAGAAAATAACATAATGGTGTGTGACCAAATAATAAGTAAAGGGAATCCCCTAAGTTATTTATTTTTCCCTAAAAATCCTTAACCTTAATTCTACATCTCCAAGAATCTCTATCCTAAACAATGTCCTCGGAGAGGTTTAGGTCTAGCAAATCATGTCTAATCCTTTCATCCCAAATCAATTTAGGTCGGCCTATACCACTCCTCTCATCTATAGTAATGTTTTCTACAGATCTAACATGATTCGCCGTATGTCTTCTCTTTACATGTCCAAACCATCTCAATCTCCACTCTCTTATCTTTTCGGATATGTTAGCTATCCCTAATCTCTCCCGACATACATAAATTGGATAGTTTAAAGGACAAAGTTTATAATTATGTCTTTAAATTAGAGAATCAAACAAGATTGAAAAATCCTTTTTAGAATAGATCGGAAAACAAAACATATTATTTAGATTTCCTCTTACAATTAAGATTGATGGATGTGTGAATCAATTGAATGGAAAAAAATAATTAATAATATTAAGATAATGGTTTCTTATTAAGCTAATAAGTGTAAGAAATATTACTATATCATATTCCACTCAAAAGGAAAGAAAGAAACGAGGTTGAATATATTGAATAGACGCTTAATCTTACATATATCTAAAATGAATCATTTCGAATCTAATATAAAGGATTTATCATTTGTAATGAACAATTGTACGTACGTATGTATGTGGTATGTAATTTGTATTATCTATGGTAAGTTGGGAGTATTCTATTAACAACACAATCTTTATTGTTAACTTATTTATATTAAATTAGTTATACTCCGTAATTATTAAATAGTAACTGTTGAAACAAATAAGTAAGTCGGAGTTATAGAATCAAACAATAATTTTATTTATAATCACAAGAAATATATTTCTGAACACTTTACTTTATAAAACAATATTTGTAACTACAGAAAAAAAGAAACAAAATAACACTATAAATAAAGAGATGGAAAAAGGAGAATTTAGGAGAGCTTACCAAAAAGTATCAATGAATCTGGAAGGACATCAATAACCTGGGATAAACTTAGAGTAAAAAAGTTTCTGCCAAACACACGAAATATTCGTACATGACTGCCGGCATAACACTGACTATGATACAAAAGGTACTTGTAAGTCACAACGAGGCATATATGACTTGCAAAATTGGTTGAACATGGCAAGAAACCGTATAGCCTACAATCTTCTTCAGAAGAATCCGTTCCTTTAAGGCGTAGAACAGATTCATCCTCTCGACCATCCGACACAAACTCTGCAGCATTATTCTGGAAGTGACGACTTTCCACTTTCCCCAACAATAGCAATGTAATGAAAACATAATAAAACACAGTATTTGCAAATATGTTTTTCATTTTTGAAAGTTGGTAATTGGGTTGAATGAAATTGAAACGGTGTATGATATTGTGCAATATATAGAAGTAAACGTTTACTTTTTGGAAGTCTTTTTTTAATTCAAATATTATATAGATTCTTCAAAGAATTGCTTCCACCATATTCTTCTGATTATTCTTTCTTTCGATGCTCCTATCCTCGCCACTTCATGATGTTGCGGTCTCAACTTGATGACTTACATAGGCAATTAAGGTGTTCGACGAAATTACGACTTACGTTCGGATAAGTTAAAAGTTGTTTAGTTGCATTTGGGTGCTTAAGTGGGTATTTTGAGTTGGAGTTCTACCCAATTTGCTTTATTTTGGAGTTATACCTTCCTCCTCTTATGCCTTAGCGGTTGTTGTGGGGTGCTAGATGGGGGTGAGCAACCCGTAGTTGCTCCCCTCCTTTGAGTGTGAGGGGTTTGGTCTTTGATTCTTGCTCTAACTCATCTCGAGTCGGGGTCTTTAGGGGTCCGTTGTCTTTTGTGATTTGTTTATTTTCTTTTCTCGTGTGTACATGGCTACCATAAAAAGAATTCGGAACATAAATACAGGAGGGCTTGGTCCTAGCTCCACTAACGGTTTAAGGCCATGCCCCTTTAAGCATTTCCGCGAGTGTAAGGATGGTAGACCTGGGTCCTCGGGGTTTTTCCGCCTACTTGAGCACATGCAAAGTACCCATTTCAAAACGGATACTCGGAAGAATATTTTAAAAGATGCTATCTCCAAGGATTTGGCCCTTTTTATAGATGTTGGGGAAGCCCTTCGGGCGGGGGATAAATGGTTTTGTGGGAGGTGCATGACATTGCATGCCCTTAGCAGGGGGTGCAAGCATGCTGATGTGTCTATTCTTTTTCTGTAGATTCTGGAGATGCTGGAGAATTCATCGTTGGGATCCAGAAACCTAATCGTGTGTCTGTGGATAGGGACCCAGGTCCATCTGTAGGAGTGGTTGGGGATGTATCCCTTTTGGAACGGGTTTTCTCCCTTCCCATTCAAACGGTTAAGAGCATCCCCCAAGTTGTCGTTTGGCGTTTGCTCAGACTTTGGCATGCGCTTTACCGCGCAAGGTAGTGGATTCACCAGGCTCGATTGAGAATTGGGTAAAATTACTATTGTTGCCGCGCTGTACTTTAAGGGTGGTGAAACCTTCCACTAGGCAGGAACACAGGTCAGGGAATCAAAAGTCTTTGCAATGTAGTAGCATTCAGCAAGCACTTGCGGTGTGAAAATATGGATCTGGTTTTGCTGACTTGGTTCTTTCTCTCTTTGATAACGTGGAGGGAAGCACTTTTTCTAAAAGAGAGGTGGGAGGGGAGGAGGGTTCTGAAAACAGCCTCAATATTAAACAATGTCTCAGGAAAGTCAGGGATGGTCATTTCACAGCTGCAGTCAAGGTATTATGCTCAAGTGGGGTTGCCCCTCTCGGAGATTCAACCATGAAAGCCCTCATTGATAAACACCCAGTGGTGTTGCCTCCGTCCTTGCCTTCTAGCTCTGTCGCCCTGCTTACTCTCTCTGTGGATGGGGACTGTGTGCTTAGATGTATCCGATCATTTCCTAAAGGGACCTCGTGCGGGAGAGACGGGATGCAGGCGTAACACTTGTTGGACGCTCTTAGTGGTGAGGGATCAGTGACTTCCACGGGTTTGCTCTCAGCCATCACTGATGTCGTCAACTTATGGCTAGGGGGTCTGTGCCCCAAGGTGCTCACTGAGTTTATTGCTTCGGCCCCCCTTACCCCTTTATTAAAGCCGGATAATGGAATTCGGCCCATTGCTGTGGGGGCTATCTGGCGTAGGTTGGTTTCTAAAGTGGCTATGAAGATGGTTGGGAAGGAAATGACTCAGTATTTAGGGGACTTCCAGTTTGGGGTAGGGACCCCTAATGGGGCAGAGGCGGTGCTTCACAACGCGAACCGGTTTCTTAACTCCTTTCACGCGAACGGTTCTTTAGCTATGCTTACCGTGGACTTCTCCAACGCCTTCAATATGGTCGACCGCACAACCCTTCTCCGGGAGGTTCATCATCATTGCCCGTCTATCTATCTATGGGTCCAGTTCCTTTATGCCCAGCCGGCTAGGTTGTACGTTGGTGATGACTGTATAGGGGCTACTACTAGGGTTCAGCAGGGAGACCCCCTTGGGCCCCTCCTCTTTGCCTTAACATTACACCCTCTTGTTCTCCGGGTACAAAATGACTGTAACCTCCCATTTCATGTTTGGTACTTGGATGATGGGACTATTATTGGTGGTGCCAACGAAGTCGCTAAAGCCCTAGACATTATCAGCTCGGAAGGGCCATCATTTGGGCTTCAACTTAATATTAAGAAAACCGAGGTTTTTTGGCCAGCGTGTAATGGAGTGAAAGTTAAAGACAGGCTTTTCCCTAGTGGGATTGGTAGACCAGAGAGAGGGGTAAAGCTCCTTGGAGGGGCTCTTAGTCGAGATCCCTACTTTATTAAGGAGTTGGCGAGGCGGAGAGCATCTCGTGCGGTTGATCTTATGAAACTCTTACCTTGCCTTAGGGATCCCCAGATCGAACTCCTCCTGCTTAGGTCTTGTATGGGGGTTGCTAAGTTGCTTTTTGGGTTACGAACATGCCACCCCCATATGATGGATGATGCGGTATCCTGTTTTGATAAGGGGCTTCGAGAAGCCATCGAAGACATAGTTGTATGTGGAGGCCCGTTCTTTGGTGATCTTCAGTCGCGACTTGCATCTTTACCAATGCGATTGGGGGGTTTAGGCCTTCTTTCGGCTCATGATGTTGGGGTTTACGCTTTTGTAGCATCCAGGGCTCAGTCTTGGAAGCTACAGAATCACATCTTAAGGAATAGCGGAGTTGTCGACCTGGACTCAGACTACGTGCAGGCCCTGGAACGCCTAAATGGCGCTCTCCCAGACTTTGACATTGGCGGTTTCTCTAATAAGGACACTGCCCCACCAAATCCATAAAAAACTTTGGCGAATGCCCATTTTGACAAAATCGCTCAGAGCCTGGGAGAAGTTTTTGGATTATCCCTTTCGACAGAAGGCGGTTATTGAATGCTTACAAGGTCCTCATGCCCAAGATTTTCTGAACGTTATCCCGATTGATGGCTTGGGCCAAAGCATGTCTGCGGTCGAGTATAGAGCCATTCTTTAGTACCGTTTGATGGTCCCAATGTACCCAGAAGACGAAACATGTCCGATCTGCCGTAAGGCTTGCCTTGATAAATTCGGAGAGCATGCGGTTCATTGCAAGGAGATGCCTGGGTTCAAATACCGACATGATTGGGTGCGGGACGTTTTTTGGGACATCTTAAGGCGAGCTGGGATATCAGCTAAAAAGGAAGCCCCCGTAAACTTCCATACAGACCTCATGGAAGGGAGATCCACTCTACGACCGGCAGATTTGCTCGTCTTTGGTTGGGCCAGGGGAAAACACGCTTGTGTTGACCTCACAGGGGTATCTCCTTTAGCTGGTTTGATGGATAATGAGTTTGTAGCTGGGCAAGCAATGAAAAGGGCTGAAACGAAGAAGGTGGAGAAACATGCTAAAGCCTGCGAAGAGAACCAACATGTTTTTGTCCCTCTGGCTTTTGATACCTTTGGCTCCTTGGCACCGGAAGTTGTCCGTTTCCTAACCAGGGTCCAACGGGTTGTGCATAGCAATGTGTCGAATCCAAAGGGGCAGGGGTATGTCTTTAGCAGGTTAGGGTTTGCAATTCAGAAAGGAGTGACAGCGTAGCTTGTTGCCCGCCTACCTACTATGTTGATGTAATATCTATGTTTCTTAATAAAATTCACTGAAGTTCTTAAATATTATATTGAAGTCATACTAGCAAGCTTGGACACAACTCATAACTTCTTTCTTCTTCGAAGTCAAGATCTAAGTGCACCTTCCGTCATTAAAGTGTCTAGATACAAACAAAATAAAATACATTAGTTCACATGCAGAAATAATTTTCTTAACTCTTTCTTTCTTTAAAAGGTTATAAGCAATTGTGAGTGAAAAAAAAAAGAAAATTTTTATAAGATATTAAGATGAGTAGGAATACTGTTTATCATTTATTTAAGGGGAGAAAAAAATGTAATGATAAAGATGTAAAAAATATTTTTTTAATTGTATATGGGAGAGCAAATGTAGTGATTTTTAGTATAATTATAAACATAGAGATAGAGAAGCTGTTGAGAATGCTCTAAGATTTAGTGGTGTTTATTTACATGGAAAATTAATATATTTAATATACTATAGTATAGTTTTTTTTAAATTTATATAAAGGCTTACTTTGGTAAAACCCAGTTTAGATCGGATTCAAACTTCAAACCTTATGATGTACAGCCCAAATCTTCACTTCCTTCCAATGTCAGTTAAACTAAATTAAGCTCGTTGGAATCTAAGCAGCCTTAATTTGATCATTTGATATGAGTTTATATATCATTTTTTAGGTGGCGGAATTCTTTTTGACAGCAATCTAAAAAAATGGATTCAAAGCTTAATCGAAATGAAGGAGTACTTTTCTTCTACGATTGATCGATATACACATCAACAACTTTGAATTGGATTGGGAAGGCTTTCTCCTAGGAATGTATTCTTGAATTTTTGATGAATCCTAAATATTATCATCCTCCATTCCATAATAGAGAAGTATGTGTATAAGACACAATATATTGATAAAAGAATTTCTAAATCAAAAGAACGACTGAGGTTTTATCTAGGAGCTTGTTCAGAAATACCTGAATCAAATTTCTCCCATTCTTTTCATAGCCGCCATAGTGTTATGTTGTTACTAGCAAATATCATTATTTTTGGTTTTATCTCTTCTAAATCATTCTCAAACTATACAAGCTTCTTTCAAAGCATACAACTTTCTGGATCAGATGGTGATATCTATACAAATGAATCTTATGTATGTGGTATGTTGCGACTCAACGCATTTTGGGGAGAACCAGCTAGCTCCTGAGTTCGAGTAGCATTTCACCCCTAACTACAAATCCGCTGTTTCTTCATCATAAGTCGGTTCAAAAAAATATAATAAATGTATAGAAAAACGGATCCATCATAGTAATTTTTTTGAATTCCTCTGAAAGAATGGTGGTGTGAATACTAATAGTTCAAATATTTCTTATTTCATATATGGGTTAGGCTAAACGTACCCCATTGTGTACTTGTCATACCCCATCTCCTAGACTTTCAGTTCCTTTAACAATTTTGTTTGACATATTACTACCCTATAACATTTTTAGTTATTTCAAGTCTCCTTTAAAATATCAAATCAAATACTATAAAGTTTATATTTTTATTTTTTTTCATTTTCTATTTTTTTGTGTTTATTGTTCTTTATCAAAATACTATTATTTATTATCATTATAAAATGTATTTAAAAAATAATGATATAAAACCTTTATAAAAACGACAAAACGTTTTGTTTATATTTATCTTATCATATGCTTCACACCCGGCAAAAAGATCATTTAAATATTTTTTTGATTGGTTTGAATGCATGAAATTAATGTTGCATGAGAAAATAACCAACTTGTTGATCAAGTCTTATGTTGTTTAATCTATTTTATTGATGAAAAAAAGAACGTGTTTCTTTTTTAAAGTAAGCTATCTCTAAAAACAATTAAAAAAACTAACCCTAAAAGTATTAAAACACTTATAGAAAAAAGTGTTTTTTTCTTTTTAATTTAAAAAATGTTTTTACATAAAAAAATTTTTTTATTTAAAAAAACAAAAAAAATATAATAATATGCAAAAAAAAATCTATTTAATTATAAAAAAACTTTCTTTAAATTAATAATTGTAACGATTCCGACGAAACCAGGTATACCCTAACCGGTAGACGTTAGTTACGTCATATGTAATGTCGGGTACATGAGTTACCATGGTAATTATACAAGAAAACATGGTTCATTGTATTGATTTTACGTGAATATATAATTCACCGTATTGAATATGCGATCAAACGATCGATAGTTATTGAAACCCGAATGAATCGAGGGTTCAATTATAGACGAGATATATGATATTTAGTGATGTTACGAAGTATTAAAGCTTCGGGATAAGTGGATTAAAGCACAGAAAAAGGATTTCGATTTAATAGTACGTCGGTACGTTAAACGAAACCTTTAATACCAAACCGAGCAAGAGACGATCGATCAAGCCGAAAAAGATGCGTAATAACTAATAATATGACGTTTTAAGTTAATAAATGTCATGGATTAAGTTTTTAAATCGGTTTTATATAAATTTCAATTTTTAGACCAAAAACGACCGTTTTAGCCTCGTTTTAAGCCGAATTAAACATTTAACCGAGAAACGAACTGAACCAGATTATCCAAAATATTATCCAGATTTCGGAAATCCAAGTTTGTGGCCAAGAATGAACTTGTGGGTCCCACCCCACCCCATTAACAATTCCGATCGGTCTAGGGGTGTTACCCCATTGATTCATTTTCTTTTTTCACAACACAATTCAACCATATTCACATTCTCACAAGATCAAGAACCAAAAACCGAGATTTTTAGCAAGAACATCGAGGTAAAGATCGAGTTATATTCGTGTTCATCATCCTTTTTTGAGTTTGTTTGCAAGAAAATAAGGTTTCAATGATGAAAACCGATTCTTGCATGATCAAGTGATGTATACGGGTTATACATGGGATCTTGGTCCAAGAAAGGGGTTAAACGAACCAAGAACGACTTTTTACGGTTTAAATCTTTGTTTTTGTATCATAACCGTAACCATGAAAGAAATGGCTTGATCGTGAGTGTGACTTGCTTGGTATTGTGGTATGTTGTTTGTAGGATCTGTGTTTAGTGGTAGATAAGGAGGAAAGACGAGTTTGTAGCTTGTAGTGGCGGAAAACGAAAGGTATATTCGGTTTATGTCGGTGTATGTGTTTTTGGACAGATTGTTGGCCGTTTAGAGTTAGGTCATGAAATTTTACAGAGGTGTTAAACACATGAAAATATGAATTCTGTGAATTTTTGGTAATTTTTGGATAAAGGATGAATATTTGGTGAATTTAATTCTCGGTTTTGGCCAAAAATGGTGAAAAATAGTTAAATATCATGAAAAATTCTGGAAAATTGTAGATAAGCTTTTCATATCATGTATAATTCACACACAAAATTTGAGGTCCGTTGGAGAAGTCTAAGTAGGCTTTTCGGTTAAACGAATTCTAGAGATTTCTAGCTCGGTTTTGGGAAAAAGGGGATGTAAAAGAAGATTTTGGTTCTGGAAAAATTATAGGGGACTATGTGGATGGCAGGGGACATCCAGGAAAAATTTGGGATTTTTCTAAGGTCGTTTGGTATTTACGACATATTTAGTGTTTAAATGATGTTTAAAAAATAGATAAATAAATTTTAAATATAAGAATTAATTCTGGAAATATTTTTATAAAATTCCCCACTATTAAAAAGTGATTTGTGCAAAATTTCAAGATCCGAGAGTAAACGGATAATTAATCGTGCTGATTATCAAACTTTTAAAGTTAAAACGCGTAAACCGGTGAAGTTCGTTTAAGCGAGCTGACTGGTGTATAAAAACCTTAAAAAATGGACTATTTTCATATAATTGAGTTAAACAAGTAAAAATGAATCATCCGAAAATAAGTCGGATGATTTGGGTATTTTTAACCGATTTAACAGTTTCCGGTGCGCCAAAGACGGAAACGGGTCCCGCGGCCAATCGGGACGTCTAAGCCGAGCTATAATTTCACATTTTAAATTAAATTATCAAACAACCACTATTTTCGAGTCGTGGGTGACCAAACTCATTTTTGAAACATAAAACGGATATTCGTGCTAGGCACGCAAAACGAGAAAACGACTAATAGAAATTGTGACCATGGAACTCTAAACGACATCACAATCTGAGTCCGGAGAAGTATTTCTGGGTTAACATTGCCCCCGGAACAGGTACAGTCCTGGGTTAACAGTGTCCCCAGATGTACCAATTGATAAGGTTAAAGATTATATAAACAGTAATTGTATAATAACGATCGTAGGGATCATATTTTGGACGTGTTAATTGATAATGATTGTTGTTACCTGCTTGCATGTGCTAAGGTGAGTTTTCACGAGCCCCTTTTTAATGAATTGTTTTAAATATTTTCCCGGGGCGGAAAGCATGTTTTTATCAAAGTGTTTAAGTACATGCCGATCGCATGGAAATGAATGTATTTATATAATGTTTATTGTACGTGAATCGTACGGTAATGTATTAAGATGGTAATTGTCTGAGTTGCTAACATTGTAAGGCCCGAAACAGTGTTCTGGGTTAACAGTGTCCCCAGAGGTTATTAAATGTATTTCTGGGTTAACAGTGTCCCCAGAGGTTATTAAATGGGTTTCTGGGTTAACACTGTCCCCAGAGGTTATTGGAAGTGTTCTGGGTTAACAGTGTCCCCAGAGGTTATTGGAAGTGTTCTGGGTTAACAGTGTCCCCATATAATAATACATTATGATATGGATTTATCATGGTTTTCTCAAATTGTGAAACTCACCAACTATTCGTAGTTGACCCGTTTTCTCACATGTTTTTCAGGTACAATTAAGATAAAGTGATTGATTACGTGCTAAGTGCTTGATGTGTGTAAGGTTTGCGTGCTGGACGTTAGGATACATTATAACAGATAGAATTATGAATCGTATTGTATGATGTGTGTATCACCTAGACGGTAATGAAAGATGAGATAATGTAATTTTGAAGTATATTAATGCATTCAGTTTTCTTTATAAACAATGTGGTTGATATCAGAGGTGTCTGTCGCATCCCGTTTACGTTTCCGCTGCGGTCACGGGGTGTTACAGAACTTGGTATCAGAGCAATTGGTTATAAAAGAATTAGGATGTCTCTAAAAGATACCTAAAAATATAACCAGTAGCTCCAGTATTATAGGATCTGAATATCAACTAATAATATATAGTGACGGGATCTGGATGAACTTGAATGGACAAGTGAGTTATTATGGTCCGGAACATAATAACAGACTTGTCCGCACGAGGGAATTCAGGGGAAGTCACTGGGGACATTAATAGGTAAAAATGGCAACATATGTGTAAAGTATATGATATTATTTATACGTGCTAATGTGTATATATATATATATGTGCGTATCTTGTGGGTACAAGTATTGAGAAATAGGACCCGGATAAGGAACCGGGGGATGAAATAATAAATGTACCGAGGATGCTGAAATTTCAAGAGCATCGGTTGATGATAAGTCCGACTTATCGGGCCATAGTTATGATAGTACCAAGTTAGATCTCCAGTTTGACATTAATCAGAAATATTGAGTAACCGTCACTCCCAACCAAAAATTAGTAGATCCCTTACCCTACCAACACCGGTACCGTATATTCTAACAACCCCCTGTGTTCACCCACACCGCCGACCCTCACGTACGGATGGACCTGTACCTGACCCCATTCTTATTTCATTAAAGTAAAGGAGTAAATAAATAAAATAAAATAAAATAATATATTGAAATATATATATATATGTATTACTCACTCACAAACATATGAGACGGACCAACTTCAGATCGAGAATTACCGATTTTAGCAAACCTAGAACGCCTGAGGACATTGACTGAGCGAATGTAGAGTTTCCCATAATAGTAATTAATAATATTTGAAGGCAACCCATGTTGCGCAATTACCTTGAACCTTGCAACTCCCTATGTTATCCTTACACCCGTTAGATGTTTACACCCGTGTATGCTCGAATAGAATGATTACCTATACACAAGGAAGTGTTGGAATCATTATAGTATAGTTGGTTGTTCGTTCGTAGGAGGTATACTGTGTATGCCGGATATACGAATAAACAAGGATATTATAACTCCGTGGTATGTAATCGTTTGGTGCTCACGGTGAGCATGCATCGGTTATGCTGATATGCAGAAGGATATCGAAATCAAGTATATTAAACGATAATCTTTGTTGAGAAAAATCTATATGTCAGTTGGTGACAAGGGTTATGAAGCATATTTAAACATTAACCGACGTCAGGTTAAGTCCGTATGTTATTATATTTATGGGACATATATATGCTAGATGCCGGTATGTGTAATATATATGATAATATTTGGTGTGTATGTGTACCTGTTGTTATGATTGAGCTGGCAACGAGCTATACGGTGAGATTAGTATTGATTACTGCGTACGGGATGAGTACGGCAGAATGACATAAAAAGAGTAACTCCAATGATGGAGATAGATATGATTCAGTTGATTGCTCAAAGATAGCAGATGATGATACCGAATGTCGTATCATAGATCACTGCTAGTGTTGATGCAAATGTGATCGCAAAATTATAGAGCGAGCAATCACATGATTATGAATATTTCAATTCTTAGTGGTATTACTAAGAGTGATAATGTCCCACCGAATGCTATTATGACTACAAGTATTAGTTATATACTAAACATGAATAGTAGTCGTAATGAATTAGATCCGGTATGAAGGATACGTTCTTCGGTTGTGTTAAGGGGATTATCAATAGTTTACTGATGGTAAAGGGAGGAATAGATTAGCGAGTGCATAGAAAAGATTGAAATGGTGAAGGATATTGGTAAGAGTCTAGAACATTGCGTAGTGAAATATGCTACAGATATGTTGGTAGATTATGTTGTATCGTGATGGAACACGATGGTACAAAATTATAGTTAGAAAATTTTTACCCAGAGAACATGGTCGGAATTTAAAATTCTTGTGCTAGAGCACTTTTATTCGAGTAATTAAGTTCAGGGATTGGGAACTGAACTATGAAAGATAGAATTGTTGTGTGCTGATCACTTAGAAAACGCTAATCGTTTGAGGGAATTGTCATGTCTGGTAACATGGCTAATTACTCCTGAAACTAAGCGAAGTGAGCGCTATATTGGGGACTAACTCCACCGATAAGGAGTATAGTCAATCCTGTAAAATATACAACCTTTGGGAGGGTTGTGACACAAGCTAGCATTGATATATTTGACTCTATGAGAAGCGGACTGGAAGGACGTTAGGTGAGACGACGAGTGTTATGGAAGAGGAATGATAAAGGTATAGTGCAAGATAGGCCGTTGAATAAGTAGGTATGTCCTACAACCCAAAATTATACTGAGACTAGTTCTGGTGTGAAACATGAACCGCATGAAGGGTCCTTCCCTAAATGTGGAAAATGTGGTTATCGGTAGGAAGAAGAATGTCGAGTGATAGTAGGCCACAGGTGTTGTAAAGATGGACGAAATGCCCCAATTGTAGAACCAATTGAAGCCATGTGAACCGGCAACCCCAACCCGTTCGTGTACAACCACTCCGAGCCCAACAACTTCAATAACAATCCATCCAAAGAAATCAAATTATGCCAAACAGTTGTACTTGCTATGAATGTGGCAGTACAGAACGTTTCAAGAGAAATTGCCCAAAGTTGAACCAAGGTGTTGTTGGAAGATGAACCTCATGACAAGCATCAACCCCTGATCAAGCAAGGAGCCGTGCTTTTGGGAGTAATTCAAATAAAGCAAGTCATGATCCAAAAGTGGTTTTAAGTACGTTGTAGTTTTAAATCAATAGGCTTCAGTGATATTTTTGCGGTCGTCGATAGAAGTTAGTTCCTGCTAACCTCCTACCCTTTGGAAAGATACCGACTAGTGAAACTATAGAACCCTATACTGTAGGATCGCTAACGGTAAATCCCTAATGGTTAACTAAATTGTACGGAATTGTCCTATTATTCTGAACGATTAACCTTTCCTTATCGACCTACGACCAGTAAAGCAAAGAAGTTTTGACGTAATAGTTAGCATGGATTGGCTAACTCAACATGAATCAGAAATCAAATATGAAAAGAAGATGATTAGAAGATCTCTTTCGGACGATGAAGCGATTAAATACAGAGAAAAGTGTACGGTATTATGTTGCCATTCAAATCTCATCTTGAGATGTTATAATATTTACGACAAGAAGACGTGGTGTATTTAACAAACGTGATTGCCATAGTATTTAAAGGAAAACATATAGAAGATATCCCGATGGTACGCGAATTCCACAAGTTTTCCCAGAAAAACTTCCTGGATTACCGCCAAACCGACAGGTCGAATTCAGAATCGAATTAATGTCTCGAGCTGGCCCTGTTGCTAAAGCACCCTACCGAATTGCACCGTCCGAGATGCATGAATTATCCAATCAGTTACAAGAACTGTTGGATAAGACTTTATACGACCCAGTTAGTCACCATGGAGTGCACCAGTTTTAATTGGGAAATGAAGGACGGAAGTGTTAGGATATGTGTTGATTAGGGAGAATTGAATAAAGTGACGATCAAGAATAGGTATTCACTTCTTCGAAGTAAATGATCCGTTAAACCAACTGCAGAGAAAATTGGTCTTAGATATCCGTTAAACCAAGTGGCGATTTGTTTTTTTTAGAAAATTGGTCTTAGATATAGTTATCGCCAAATGAAAAATCCGAGAGGAGGACGTTGCAACAACAGCGTTTCGGACTCACTACGGCCATTTTGAATTCTTAGTTATGCCTTTCAGGTTAACAAATGCGCAGGCAGTATTCATAGAACTCATGAATCGAGTCTGTAAACTTTATTTTGACAAATTTGTCATAGCATTCATTGATAATATTTTGATATATTTGTAACGTAAGGAAGAGCACGATCGACGGTTAAGGAAAATTGGGGAAGTGTTAAAGCAAGATGAGCCATACGTGAAGTTTTCGAAAAGTGATTTTGAATAAAGAAGGCATAATCCCTTGGTCATGTTGTAAAGCAACAAGGATTACGCAAAGATCCAAATAAGATAGAAACCGTTAAAATTGTGCCAAGCGCCGATTTTAAGTCTCCCCGATGGAGACGATGGTTTTGTCGCGTATTGTGACGCGTCGCGTAGAGGGTTAGGATGCGTGTTGACGCAGTATAATAAGGTCATAGCCTATACTTCCCGACAGTTAAAAATACACGAGTAAGATTTCACTACTCACGACTTAGAACTGGGAGCAGTTATCTTCGCACTTAAAATGTGGAGACATTATCTCTACGATACGAAGTGCACCATCTTCACCGATCATAAAAGTTTGCAGCACATATTTGATTAGAAGGAACTGAATATGAGGCAACGAAGATGGGTCGAGTTGTTAAGCGATTATGACTGTGACATCCGTTATCACCCTGGCAAGGCTAACGTCGTAGCCGATGCCTTGAGTAAGAAAGATCGGGTTAAGCCATTGCGAGTGCAAGTGCTGGGGATGATAGTCCAGTCGAACCTTCGAACCTGATTCGAGTCGCTCAACGTGAGGCGTTGAAAGAGGAACAATTGGAAAAGAAGGAACCTTACGGCAATGAGGAGAATTTCGAACAGCGCGTGGACCTAAATTCTCTACTTCAAAAATCGGGTTTGGATTCCGACCCTCCATGACCTTCGTGAATTAATTATTGACGAAGTGCATAGATCGAAATAATCCATACATCTGGGATCGGATTAGACTATTGATGATGCGAATATCTGAAAGGATCTTATTAATGGCTGAGTCGGAGAAAGATATGGATACGTATATTAGAGGATATTTGAGTTATGCGAGAGATAAGGCTGCACACCGAAAACCCTGGGGTACGCCGCAACGACAGAAAATTCGCCAATGCTAGTGGGAATATATTACAATGAATTCTTGCCCAAATTCCTGATGGTGAAATGGTATCTCGTCGTGGAGTACCATTTTCAATGATCTCTGATCAAAATAGTCATCCTACTTCCATTATTGGAAGGCGGGGAAGGAAGCATCGAGAGCTTGAAGCTTTCTATGGGTGAAGCAATTATCACCAATTTGTTAAATTGAAAATGGGCGTCAATCAAACCATAAGATTTGAATTGATTCGAGAAACAACCAATCGGATTTATAATATTTAAGACAAGTTGGAATCAGCGCGTGATTGGCAAAGGGTTTATGCCAACGTTCAAAGGAAACTAGTGTCCCTGAATAGAGGTGACAAGGCATTTTAAGGCATCACCTTAGAGAGAGGTGATATGAGGTTTGGCAAAACCGAAAATAGTTTCTTAATAAATTGGACCCCATGAGAACTATCTCCATGGTTGGTCATTTAGTTATCGATTAAAGTACTCTAGGGGCTAAGTACTATGCAGGATATTTTGCCATGTATACGGATTGAAAAGTGCCTAGGCGTTGAGGCGAGGAAAGTACCAGTATTGGAGGTACTCATAGAAGACATGTTTGATATCATAACTAATTCCGTAGAGATAGTAGACGGGAAAACTAAACAGTTTGGACATACCAAGCGTTATTAATTAAGATTAAGTGGAAATTCACAGCGAGGACCAGATTATACTAGGTAACGCGAGGGTGAATTCTGAAGGAAAAAAAAAAACACCCCACCTTTCTCTCGAAAGGAGATAGTGGGCGTGTAAAATTTCGAGGACGAAATTTCTTAACGGGGGGAGAATGTAACGATTCCGACGAAACCAGGTATACCCTAACCGGTAGACGTTAGTTACGTCATATGTAATGTCGGGTACATGAGTTACCATGGTAATTATACAAGAAAACATGGTTCATTGTATTGATTTTACGTGAATATATAATTCACCGTATTGAATATGCGATCAAACGATCGATAGTTATTGAAACCCGAATGAATCGAGGGTTCAATTATAGACGAGATATATGATATTTAGTGATGTTACGAAGTATTAAAGCTTCGGGATAAGTGGATTAAAGCACATAAAAAGGATTTCGATTTAATAGTACGTCGGTACGTTAAACGAAACCTTTAATACCAAACCGAGCAAGAGACGATCGATCAAGCCGAAAAAGATGCGTAATAACTAATAATATGACGTTTTAAGTTAATAAATGTCATGGATTAAGTTTTTAAATCGGTTTTATATAAATTTCAATTTTTAGACCAAAAACGACCGTTTTAGCCTCGTTTTAAGCCGAATTAAACATTTAACCGAGAAACGAACTGAACCAGATTATCCAAAACATTATCCAGATTTCGGAAATCCAAGTTTGTGGCCAAGAATGAACTTGTGGGTCCCACCCCACCCCATTAACAATTCCGATCGGTCTAGGGGTGTTACCCCATTGATTCATTTTCTTTTTTCACAACACAATTCAACCATATTCACATTCTCACAAGATCAAGAACCAAAAACCGAGATTTTTAGCAAGAACAACGAGGTAAAGATCGAGTTATATTCGTGTTCATCATCCTTTCTTGAGTTTGTTTGCAAGAAAATGAGGTTTCAATGATGAAAACCGATTCTTGCATGATCAAGTGATGTATACGGGTTATACAAGGGATCTTGGTCCAAGAAAGGGGTTAAACGAACCAAGAACGACTTTTTACGGTTTAAATCTTTGTTTTTGTATCATAACCGTAACCATGAAAGAAATGGCTTGATCGTGAGTGTGACTTGCTTGGTATTGTGGTATGTTGTTTGTAGGATCTGTGTTTAGTGGTAGATAAGGAGGAAAGACGAGTTTGTAGCTTGTAGTGGCGGAAAACGAAAGGTATATTCGGTTTATGTCGGTGTATGTGTTTTTGGACAGATTGTTGGCCGTTTAGAGTTAGGTCATGAAATTTTACAGAGGTGTTAAACACATGAAAATATGAATTCTGTGAATTCTTGGTAATTTTTGGATAAAGGATGAATATTTGGTGAATTTAATTCTCGGTTTTGGCCAAAAATGGTGAAAAATAGTTAAATATCATGAAAAATTCTGGAAAATTGTAGATAAGCTTTTCATATCATGTATAATTCACACACAAAATTTGAGGTCCGTTGGAGAAGTCTAAGTAGGCTTTTCGGTTAAACGAGTTCTAGGGATTTCTAGCTCGGTTTTGGGAAAAAGGGGATGTAAAAGAAGATTTTGGTTCTGGAAAAATTACAGGGGACTATGTGGATGGCAGGGGACATCCAGGAAAAATTTGGGATTTTTCTAAGGTCGTTTGGTATTTACGACATATTTAGTGTTTAAATGATGTTTAAAAAATAGATAAATAAATTTTAAATATAAGAATTAATTCTGGAAATATTTTTATAAAATTCCCCACTATTAAAAAGTGATTTGTGCAAAATTTCAAGATCCGAGAGTAAACGGATAATTAATCGTGCTGATTATCAAACTTTTAAAGTTAAAACGCGTAAACCGGTGAAGTTCGCTTAAGCGAGCTGACTGGTGTATAAAAACCTTAAAAAATGGACTATTTTCATATAATTGAGTTAAACAAGTAAAAATGAATCATCCGAAAATAAGTCGGATGATTTGGGTATTTTTAACCGATTTAACAGTTTCCGGTACGCCAAAGACGGAAACGGGTCCCGCGGCCAATCGGGACGTCTAAACCGAGCTATAATTTCACATTTTAAATTAAATTATTAGACAACCACTATTTTCGAGTCGTGGGTGACCAAACTCATTTTTGATACATAAAACGGATATTCGTGCTAGGCACGCAAAACGAGAAAACGACTAATAGAAATTGTGACCATGGAACTCTAAACGACATCACAATCTGAGTCCGGAGAAGTATTTCTGGGTTAACATTGCCCTCAGAACAGGTACAGTCCTGGGTTAACAGTGTCCCCAGATGTACCAATTGATAAGGTTAAAGATTATATAAATAGTAATTGTATAATAACGATCGTAGGGATCATATTTTGGACGTGTTAATTGATAATGATTGTTGTTACCTGCTTGCATGTGCTAAGGTGAGTTTTCACGAGCCCCTTTTTACTGAATTGTTTTAAATATTTTCCCGGGGCGGAAAGCATGTTTTTATCAAAGTGTTTAAGTACATGCCGATCGCATGGAAATGAATGTATTTATATAATGTTTATTGTACGGGAATCGTACGGTAATGTATTAAGATGGTAATTGTCTGAGTTGCTAACATTGTAAGGCCCGAAACAGTGTTCTGGGTTAACAGTGTCCCCAGAGGTTATTAAATGTATTTCTGGGTTAACAGTGTCCCCAGAGGTTATTAAATGGGTTTCTGGGTTAACACTGTCCCTAGAGGTTATTGGAAGTGTTCTGGGTTAACAGTGTCCCCAGAGGTTATTGGAAGTGTTCTGGGTTAACAGTGTCCCCATATAATAATACATTATGATATGGATTTATCATGGTTTTCTCAAATTGTGAAACTCACCAACTATTCGTAGTTGACCCGTTTTCTCACATGTTTTTCAGGTACAATTAAGATAAAGTGATTGATTACGTGCTAAGTGCTTGATGTGTGTAAGGTTTTCGTGCTGGACGTTAGGATACATTATAATAGATAGAATTATGAATCGTATTGTATGATGTGTGTATCACCTAGACGGTAATGAAAGATGAGATAATGTAATTTTGAAGTATATTAATGCATTCAGTTTTCTTTATAAACAATGTGGTTGATATCAGAGGTGTCTGTCGCATCCCGTTTACGTTTCCGCTGCGGTCACGGGGTGTTACAATAATGATAATAAAAGATGACAAATGACAAAGAATGAACATAAAGGTTTAAATCGAATTAATGTAAAACTCGAGGGAGTGAGTACGTATTGTAGAAATGAAGGAAAGGGGTACGTTTAGCAACACACTTCATATATATTCTATATCACAGATGCTAGAATGAATATTTGTGGAATGGACATACAAATCCATGCTTCCATAGATTCCGTCGTGGTTCAGTTTTAGCTTTCATAACTATTTATTTACTCTTACCTTTTCTATTTTGATTGACAACTTACATTTTTGTTAAATAATATTTCCGAATATTTCATGTACTGCTTTTAATGAATCACATTTATTTCGTACCCTTCGCTCAATAAAAAAATGAGGTCATTCCAAAACTTGGAGATCCAACTGCAAGAAGACATCTATTTTTCTGGCTTAGCTAGGCGGGATAGCTAAGCCACTCCCCCTTATTTATTTGAATGAAAAGTGAATCGCGTTCCATGAATATGATATCGATCTAGTGTGATTTATGCAGTAGTGGAGTGTTAATTGGATTTTGGTTCTCACAACCTGTTGCAGCAAAGGCTTGTCAAAAAGCACGTGTAAGTGTGAACCGGCTGATGTTGAAGAATCAGCGGATGAGTTATGGTAGGATTGAAATGCAACTTTGAAACTACACAACAAGTTAAACAAACTTTACAATGTTACAAAAAATTCAAGATATCAATATAGCTGTAGACAAAGATAAAAAAGTCTTATTTACCAGAATAAATGTGATCTCCACTAGACATATGTAACATTTTAGCTAGTACATGGAGGTGCATACCATGATTCTTTTATAAGTCTTCTTGTATAAGTCTTCTATAGGCCAATGAAATTAATTATAAAGATTTAAAATCAATTGAATAAAATAGAATGACAACAACTTCTCATTTCGAATATGTAAAATTAAAATTTGTTAAATGCCTGAAAAGATGATTTTTTTTGGGTGGTTAGTAAAACCGCTACATAATAATTATTCTTTTGAGGCTGTTTTAATTTGTTAAGTTGGTGTTTTAATCTTTACCTTTTGAAGATGGTGGGGGGAATGCTAAAGGAATGGAGAAATAAATGCATAATTGTAAGGCCCCGGTCCCGGTGTCATACATTAACGTTGGATTTACTCATAAACACAGTTCTACAAATTAGAGTTGTATAAAACTTTACGCGGAATATAAAAACATCAATATATATATATATATATATATATTACATATCCTTAAAATATTGTCTTAACATAATTCAAACTTTGTCTTTTGAAATAAAATATTAATTATAAAACATCATAAGTCTCCAGATGCCAACCTCTTATTCTTCTGGCATGTGCCACGCTCAATCTAGTTGTCTCATTCTACTCACATGCGTGCATATTAAAAGTCAGCTACGCTGAGTGAGCTCTAGTTAATCAGGCAACACACAATACATAAACTTACCTTCATATATGCACCAGAAGATGCATATTTACATACTTTACTTATTACCTTTCTTTCATACATTCATGCATACATTCATAATTTATTACTTCTATACTATATTCATACTATCCTTTCCATCTCAGATATTATTAGGCTCTGATCCCTTCCTTTTCTATCTCAGATATTAATAGGGTCTGGTCCCTTCTTTCTATATCTCAGATATTATTAGGGCTTGGTCCCTTCATTCTCTATCTCAGATATTATTAGGGTCTGGTCCCATCCTTCTTCCACACTCGTGCATAATTTCTTTTCATACATATATCATATTGTACTTCTATATATATACTTCCATTAACATTCATACATACTCACATATCATACATACACCTTAAATACACATTCATACTTCATATACATACCTTCCTTGTCGATACGTGTAATATCCGAAGATCGTTCACGTTCCAACAAGCTTTCGTTCACATTCAAGATACATTATTTAAAACATAAGTCATATATGGCATACACTTACCATTTGAGGTAAGTGTATTAACTATCATATCGAGTATGCACACAGCCCCGAAAATATAACAAGGAAATGGGGGTAGAGACTCACATGGGTTCTGTTGAGTTCGCCGTTAACGGTTATTCCTTTCTTTAATCGAGCTCGGCTGTACACTAATTACGTGTACCAATACTTTTCCTAATAACTTTATTCATGTTTCAACCAAAATGGCTAAGTCTGATCTATTCTAATGGCTTGTAAGGTATTGTATTCATAAGCATGGCTTTGCATTCTAATGGACTTAGTTAGAATACTTCTTGTTTTTGAATGGGCATTTTATGTTAGAATATAACGTATATTCGAATGGGATATACTTGCAACATTTTCCTATATTTCCTTGTTGTATTCGAGTGGGGGCTTATTAGAATACAATTACATTCGAACCATATTGCACTCAAGGACATGTAAGCATACAAATACACAATGTATGTGATTGCTATGATGTATTCGAATACATTGTGTATTCGAATACATAATGTATTCAAATACATATTGTATTCGAATACATATTATATCCGAATACTTAGTGTATTCGAATACACAATGTATTCAAACACATATAGTATTCGAATACATAGGGTATTCGAATGCTTAAGGTATTCAAATACATGGTGTATTCGAGTACATGTTGTATGCGAGTGGCCTGTATCTTGTAAACTTGTATTCGAATTGAACCCTTTTCTCTTTGTATTCGAACACAACATCACCCTTTTCTTGCATTTCGAATACTCATTGTATTCGAGTTGGGTTTGTCGCAGAACCTTGTATTCGAGTGACCTGCTACTATATATATTTCTTTTATCCTCGTTATCATTATATATCGCAACATTAATACTCCTATTATAGAACCATATCAACCGTTAACCATTCCCAGATGGTATCATGATGTTTATATGTACGAGATAGCTTAGTTATGAAATCCACGGTAATGTGTTCCCACTTCCGTTCAGGTATCTCCAAATGTTGCATCTTTCCATAAGGTTTATGGTGTTCAGCTTTGACTTGCAAGCAAGTTAGGCACTTACTGACATAATCTACCACATCATTCTTCATGCCCGGCCACCAATAGTCTCTCTTCAAGTCTTGATACATCTTAGTGGATCTCGGATGGACTGAATATCTTGACTTATGAGCTTCATCTAAGATTCGACCCCTAAGACTTCCATGGCGTGGAATCCACATACGGTCAAACCTAGTCTTAACGCCATGAGTGTTTTCCATCAATTCGTATTGCTGACCGAAAATCCTTTCCTCCTTCACCAGCCTTTCATCTACCAGCACTTACGACTGCTCGTTGATGATTTCTTCGAAAAGACTTGAGTTCATGATCAATTGGTATGAATTCACTATTGCAATGACTTCTTCATTCTTACGACATAGCGCATCAGGGACCACATTAGCCTTACTAGGATAGTAATTTATATCGCAGTAGTAGTATTTTATCAGTTCTAACCATCTTATCTGCCTCATGTTCAATTCTTTCTGCTTGAAGAAGTACTTTAAACTTTTACGATCTGTGTAAATAGTACACTTAGTACCATACAGATAATGTCTCAATATTTTGAGAGCATGCACTACTGCCGCTAGCTCTAAGTCGTGCGTCGGGTAGGTACTCTCATTAACCTTCAACTATCTGGACGCTTAAGCTATCACCTTCCCACGTTGCATTAACACGCAACTTAACCCACGATGCGAGGCATCCGTACAACCAACCAAATCCTCATCCCCATCAGGTAGAGCAAGGATTGGAGCGTGTGTGAGTTCAATTCCTCATAAGCCTCTTCCTGAAACTTACCCCAACTAAACACTACAGACTTTCGGGTCATACCGGTCAACGGCGCGGCTATCTTGGAGAAGCCTTCAATAAATCTCCTATAATACCCAACCAACCCTAAGAAGCTTCGTATATCAGTCGGGTTCTGCGGAGTCTTCCAGTTAGTTATAACCTCGATCTTAGTTGGGTCCATAGTAATCCCTTCAGGATTGATTACGTGACCTAGAAACTGCACTTCTCGCAACCAGAACGCGCATTTTGAAAACTTAGCATACAACTTCTCTTTCTTCAAAGTCTCCAATACTTCCATTAGATGCTCAGCATGATCATACTTGCTCTTTGAATAAATCAATATATCATCAATGAAGACGACAACTGACTTATCCAACATCGGCCGAAACACCCTATTCATCATGTCCAAAAACACTGCGGGAGCATTTGTTAGACGAAACGACATCACGAGGAACTTGTAGTGTCTATACCGCGTCCGAAACTCTGTTCTTAGGGATGTCTGCCTCTTTCACTTTTAGCTGATGATAGCCTGATCTGAGATATATTCGAGAGAACCAACTCGGTTCTTGCAGTTGGTCAAACAAATCATCAATCTGTGGCAACTGATATCTATTTTTCTCCGTAAGTTTATTCAACTCACGATAGTAACTATACACATTCTCATGTTTTCATCCTTCTTCTTAACAAACAACACCGGTGCGCCCCATGGGGAAACACTTGGCCTAATAAAACCCTTGTTGAGGAGTTCTTGCAGCTGGGACATCAATTCCTTCAGATCATCCCACCTCATTGCCTTAATCTCATCCCGGATCTTCCTCTGCTCCACACTTTCCCACCAGTACATAGCTTCATCACCGAACAACTGAGTGGCATATCCTACTGTTTGGTCGGGACGACACTCGCTAATTCGGATAACCTTGTCCATTCCAGTTATCCATTGAAGAGTAGAGATTGCGTCTCCTAAACCATTCAGCTTTGGCGGGTCACAACCTTTTAATGACTTGTAGTTACACCTACCTCGACCCCTCTTCATGTCATCAACTTTCACGGATCGAACTTCACTTGAATCACCCTTCTCTCTCTCTCATCATATTTCTTACCATTCTCTCCTGACCTCTCAGTAGTTCTTACATGACTTCCCGTAGAATTTTCAGGTTGCAGATTCTTCACTGCAGCAGCTACAGTTTGAGAAATGGCTGCTTGAACAACAGGGTCAAGTTGTTACCCTTCATTCTGGCTTGGCCCTCATAGAGTCTCACTTGGCCCTTCTACAAAGTTAACAACTGGTACTTCAGAAGGTTCTCGGACTCTATGTGGCCTATCACGACGTCCCGTATGACCTCCTCGTCCAGAAACTTTCCTAGCTCTAGCTATTCGTATTCTAAAAAGGGAAAAAACAAACGTCATCATTCAAGGAACTATTTAGTACATGGATAGTAAGGCTAGCAGGTAATAACAGTGGCATCTGTGATTAGCTAATCACGTTACTTTCTATGTCCAATACACTTCCCTTTTTTAAGTCTATTTGTGATAAGTCCTACTTTTAAACCGTTAATCACTCAAACAATCAATTAATCCTATCACTAAGATACGCATATCCTTCCTTTAGCAATTAAGCTAACATCATTACACGTTACTTAACCATATACTTTACCTTTACTGAGCTTGATTGAGTGACACATGTAGGGATGGCAATGAAACCCGAACTCGATGGGAAAACCCGAAACCTGACATAAATGGGATGGGTAATACCCGACCCATTAGGGTTTGGGACGGGTTTGGGATTAGTTTTGAAATTTTTCGCGGGTTTGGGATTACTAATATACCCGATTACCCGATAATATAAACCCATTTACCCGGTTATTTACCCTATGTACCCGATATAACTTATTATATTATATATATACTATATTCCATATATATTATTTGTCAAAACTTGTTTATGTCATTTATTTGAGACATTTTATGTTTATGGTAACCATCTTTGTAATTGCTAGTTATATTTTGTCAAAACCCAGTAGAAACATAGTAAGTTTTGAGCCAGGTATACCCCACGAGTATTTTATCAAAACCCGATAAAAAACTCGAAACCAGACGGGTAATTACCCGATCAAAACCCGACGGGTTTGGGACGGACTTTCATAACCGGGTATGGGTTTGGTAATACCTAAACCCGACCCATTTCCATCCCTAGACACATGGCTATCTTGAACTGACATCTTCTTTCTTTTCTTACTTACGTCCCAATGTCTGTTCGAGTCTAAGCATGTAGGATGCTTAATTCTCACGAAATTTGATCTGATACCAACTTGTAAGGGCCCAGTCCTGGTTCCCTACATTGACGTTGGATTTACTTATAAACACAGTTCTACAAATCAGAGTTAATTAAAACTTTACGCGGAATATAAAAACATCAATATATATTACATATCCTTCAAATATTGTCTTAACATAATTCAAACTTTGTCTTTTAAAATAAAACATTAATTATAAGAGTCTCCAAATGCCAGCCTCTTATTCTTCTGCCATGTGCCCCGCTCAAGCTAGCTGCCTCATTCTACTCACCTGCGTGTATATTAAAAGTCAGCAATGTTGAGTGAGTTCTAGTTAATCATGAAACAAACAATACATACACTTACCTTCATATATGCACTCAAAGATACATATTTACATACTTTTCTTATTATCTTTCTTTCATACATTCATACATACGTTCATAATTTATTACTTCAATAATATATTCATACTATCCTTTCCATCTCAGATATTATTAGAGTCTAATCCCTTCTTTTTCTATCTCAGATATTATTAGGGTCTGGTCCCTTCTTTCTCTATCTCAGATATTACTAGGGTCTGGTCCCTTCCTTCTCTATCTCAGATATTATTAGGGTCTGGTTCCTTCTTCCACACTCGTGCATACTTGCTTTTCATACCCATATCATACTATACTTATATATATATATATATATAATATATATATATATATATATATATATATATATATATATATATATATACTTCCATTAACATTCATACATACTCACATATCATATATACACCTTTCATACACATTCATACTTCATATACATACCTTCCTTGTCGATACGTGCAATATCTGAAGATTTTTCACGTACCAACAAGCTTTCGTTCACATTCAAGATACATTATTTATCACATAAGTCATATATGGCATACACTTACCATTTAAGGTAAGTGGTTTAACTATCACATCGAGTATGCATACATCCCCGAAAACATAACAAGGAAATGGGGCTAGAAACTCACCTGGGTTCTGTTACGTTCCCCGTTAACGGTTATTCCTTTTTTTAATTGAGCTCGGCTAACTGTACATTAATTACGTGTATCAATAATTTTCCTAATCACATTATTCATGTTACAGCCAAGCCAAATTGGCTAAGTCTGATATATTCTAATGGCCTTGTAAGGCAATGGGACTTAGTTAGAATACTCCTTGTGTTTGAATTGGCATTTTATGTTAGAATATAACGTATATTCGAATTGGATATACTTGCAACATTTTCCTGTCTTTCCTTATTGTATTCGAATGGGGGCTTATTTGAATACAACTGCATTCGAACCATACTGCATTCAAGGACATGTAAGTATACAAATACACAATGTATGTGAATGTATGATGTATTCGAATACATATTGTATTCGAATACATATAGTAATCGAATACTTAGTGTATTCGAATGATTATTGTATTCGAATACATGGTGTATTCGAGTACCTGCTGTATGCGAGTGGCTTGTATCTTTTAAACTTGTATTCGAATTGAATCCTTTTCTCTTTGTATTCGAACACAACATGACCCTTTTCTTGCATTTCGAATACTCATTGTATTCGAGTTGGGTTTGTCAAAGAACCAGGTATTCGAGTGACCTGCTACTATATATATTCCCTCTATCGCCGTTATTATTGTATATCGCAACATTAATACTCCTACTATGGCACAATATGAACCCTTAACCATTTCCGACTTAAGATCTAGTCCGTTTATCCGTAAAGCTCGAACCTTTATTGGTTTAAGCTAGATCTAGGGTTTCTCATACGAGCCGTACTAACTATCAAGTAGAACAGAGGAAGACCCGAGAAGAGATTAAAGCTATGAAGTGGGATAACCTGAAGGAGTTGGTGATGAAGCGATTTTGTGCTGATGCTGAGGTGGAGAGGGCTGAGATGAAGTTTTTGAATATGAAGGCAGGAAAAATGACACACCGTGAATACACCATTGAGTTCAACCGCATATCTAGGTTGGTTCCCGACA